>NC_057829.1:10927500-11192500 GCF_910594005.1 Cervus elaphus
TAATCTTTTGTCAGTTTCTTTGTTTGCAATTATTTTCTCCCATTTTGAGGGTTGTCTTTTCATCTCATTTATAGTTTCCTTTGCTGTGCAAAAAGTTTTAAGTTTAATTAAGTCCTATTTGTTGATTTTTGTTTTTATTTCCATTACTCCAGGAGGTGGGTCAAAGAGGATATTTCTGCAACTTATATCAAAGAGTGTTCTATGTTTTCCTCTAAGAGTTTTATAGTTTCTGGCCGTACGTTTAGGTATTTAATCCATTTTGAGTTTATTTTTGTGTATGCTGTTAGGAAGTGTTCTAATCTCATTTTTTTAATTCCCCAGGCCAGAATTCTGGAGTGGGTAGCCATTCCCTTCTCTAGGGGATCTTCCCCACCCAGGAATTGAACCCAGGTCTCCCACATTGCAGGTGGATCCTTTACCATCTGAGCCACCAGGGAAGCCCCTTTTAAAAGTAGCTGTCCAGTTTTCCCAGCACCACTTATTAAAGAGGCTGTTTTTTCTCTGCTGTATATTCTTACCTCCTTTGTCAAAGATAAATGCCCATAGGTTCATGGTTTTTCTCTGGACTTTCTATCTTGTTCCATTGATCTATAGTTCTGTTTTTGTACCAATACCATACTGTCTTGATCACTGTAGCTTTGTAGTATAATCTGAAGTCAGGAAGGTTGATTCCTCCAACTCCATTTTTCTTTCTTAAGATTTCTTTGACTATTCGGAGTCTTTTGTGTTTGCATACAGATTATAAATTTTTTTGTTCTGGTCCTGTGAAAAATGCATCAGTAATTTGATAGGGATTGCATTGAATCCGTAGATTGCTTTGGATAGTATAGTCATTTACACAATATTGATTCTATTGATATATCTCTCCATCTGTTTGTGTTGTCTTTGATTTCTAGCATTAGTGTCTTATAGTTTTCTGCCTACGGGTCTTTTTTTCCTTAGGTAGGTTTATTCCTAGGCTTTTTATTTTTGCTGTTGTTGTTGCAATGGTGAGTGGGATTCTTTCCTTAATTTCTTTCTCTGATTTTTTGTTGTTAGTGTATAGGAATCAAAGGGATTTCTGTGTATTAATTTTGCATCCTGTGACATTACTAAGTTCATTGTTTAGCTCTAGTAATTTTCTGGTGGTATCTTTAGGATTTTCTATGTGTAGTATCATGTCAAATGCAAACAGTGGTGGTTTTACTTCTTCCTTTCCAATCTTGATTCCTTTTGTTTCTTGTTCTGTTTCTGGGATTCTGTTTGCTATTATTTTTTGAGGATTTTTGCATCTATATTTATCAATGATAGTGGCCTGTAATTTTCCTTTTTTGTGATAAGTTTGTCTGGTATTGGTAACAGGGTGATAGTGGCCTGGTAGAATGAGTTTGGGAGTGTTCCTCCCTCTGCAGTTTTTGGAAGAGTTTGTGAAGAATAGGCATTAGCTCTTTTCTAAATGTTTGATAGAATTTGCCTGTGAAGCCATCTGGCCCTAGGCTTTTGTTTGTCAGAAGACTTTTTATCACAGTTTTTATTTCAGTGCATTTTTAAAGGATTCCTTGTGATTTATGTGCAAGTTGAAGTTTAAGAAATAACCCTTTATTTTACATATTCCATGTTCATAATTCTTACACAGTCCTTCACGAAAAGGATGTCTAAGATAAAAATTTCATTAAGAATATTAACTGAATCTGATGTGAATTTGAATTGATTTAAAATAATCCCCTTTCCTGGTATATGTCCTAATTTTGTGGATTTCAAATGTTTTTTTCTCCTAGTTTTATTAAGATGTAATTGACATACAGCACTCTATAAGTTTCAACTGCACAGCATAATAATTTGATTCACATACATCAAGAAATGATTACCACAGTAAGTTTAGCAAGCACCCATTATTTCTTAGAGATAACATTTTAAAAAAAGAAAAATGGTAAAACCAGACTTGGAATGGCTGAGATGATGCAGTAAGAAGACCTGACCTCCCGCGAGGACCTCAAAATTAAAATTGTTTATAGATCAACTGTCTATGAGGACAACCAGAGGACCAGCAAAAAAGACCATCTACAACTACAGACATAAGAAAGGAGCCGCAGGAGGGGCAGGAGGGCAAATATGAGGTTTAGTCAAGACCGGCACCAGTAGGCAGGTGAACCACAAGCAGAAGAATAGCCACAATTGTGGATATTCTCTCCCAGGAGAGAGGGGTCTGAACTGCACATCAGGCTTCCCCACCCACAGGTCCTATACTGGGGCAGATGAGCCCCCAGAATGTTTGGCTCTGAACGCCAGTGGGCCTTGCTTTAGAGAGAGCCCAAGGGCTGTGGGAAGCAGAGACTTTGCCCTTAAAGGGCAGAATCAATAGTTTGAAGGGAACCGGGGGCTGACCCTCTTACTAGTTGTGGACAGTCTTCCAGAGAGACTGGAGGCAGCTGGGACTTACCCTGGGGACAAGGACAATGGCACAGCCTTTGGGGAGCCCTTTCTCCATGTGGACACTGGAGCTGTAGATGCCGTTTTTGGAATCTTCCCTCTAGCTTATTAGTGCCGTGACTTGGCCCCTCAACCAGCGGTCAGCACCGCTCCTGGGATTCCCTAGGCCAGGCAGCTAACTGGGCAGAGACACAGGGCCACCCACCATCAGGCTGGCTGTCCTGGGCTCCCTAATCTCCTTGTTGCCCCAGGACCAGGACCTGCCCAACAGAGGGGCATGAGGCAGCCCACCCACCAGTGGATCCTGCAGCCAGCTATGAGGACCCAGACATTCCCATCAGTGGGCTGACTCAAGATCTGGAATGCCTGGGTCTGGAAGTCTAGACCTGAAGACCCAACTCTACCCCTCAGTTGGCTGACAGCAGCTACGGGACCCCCAGAAACCTTCAGACAGAGATCTTGGGACACAGCTCCACATATCAGTGGGCCAGCAATAGCCCTGGACACCGTGGGCCCCAGGTATACAGAGCAGATGGCTGATAGCAGCTCCAGAACCATTGGACCCCACAGCCAGAGAGCCTGGTTCTTGGCTCTGTCCACCAAAAGGTCTGCACCAGCCCCAAGATGCACTGGGCCTTGGTCCCACCCACCAGTGGGCTAATACCAGCTCCGATAAACTCTGGACCCTGCAGCCAGCTGCATCAGAAACCACTCCCACCCATCAGCAGGCCTGAGATGCTGTCTCCCCACTTGACTCCCACCAAGCCCCCGCAGGCTAACGCAAGCCCACAGCCATCCACCCACCCTGGTACCTTTCCCTGTCCACTAGTGAGCCGGCACCAGGACTCCCTGGGCCATGCAGCCAACTGTGCCCGTGCCTAGGCCTGCTCAACAACAGATGCAGCCTCCACATTAGATGGGATCTGGCAACCAATGGGCCAGGGTACAACCTCACCTACCAGTGCACCCACAATAGTTAACCCTCCACAACAGAAGGACCCACAGAACCACAAAGGGGGCACCGCAGAGCATTTACAGGAGAGTGCTGATGGGACCCTAGTGTGTTTCCTGCATAAGGCCCCTTTTCCAACATCAGGAAACATAACCAACCAAACATATATAAATGAAAATAGAATTAGGAAAAATGAGATGAGCGAGGTACATGTTTCAAATAAAGGAAAAAGACACAACCCCAGAAGAAGAACTAAGTCAGGTGGACATAAGCAATCTCTCTGATAAAGAGTTCAAGGTAATATAGGCAAAGATCATAAAAGAAATCTGGAGAAGAATGCGTGAACCCAGTAAAAAGTTAGACGTTTCTAATAAATAGCAAATATATCTAAAGAGCTGAAGAATACCGTAACTGCAATTAAAAATATTCTCGGGGTTTCCCTGGTGGTTCAGTGGCTAAGGTTCCTTGCTCCTGATGCAGAGGGCCCAGGCTTGATCCCTGGTCAAGGCTTCCCTGGTGGCTCAGACAGTGAAGAATCTGTCTGCTATGTAGGAGACTTGGGTTCAATCCCCGGGTTGGGAAGATCCTCGGGAGAAGGGAATGGCTGCCCACTCCAATATTTTTGCCTGGAGAGTTCCATGGATAGAGGAGCCTGGTGGACTACAATCCACGGGGTTGCAAAGAGTTGGACATGACTCAGTGACTAACACTTTCACTTTTTTCAGGGAGCTGGATCCCACATGCTACAGCCAAGAGTTCACTTGCTGCAATTAAAAAAGAGAGAGATTGTACATGTTGCAACTAAAAGATCCGGCATGCCACATCTAAGAGACCCAGCTCAGCCAAATATATACACAAATATTTAAAAATACACTGATAGTAATCCATAGCAGATTAGATGATACAGAGGAAGGGATAAGCAAACTGGAGACAAAATAGTGGAAATTACTCAAAGGAGAAAAAAGAAAAACCTTTTTAAATGAGCGTTTAAGAGACTTCTGGAACAACACTAAACATCCTGATGGTCACATTACAGGGGCCCCTGGAGGAGGAGAGAGAAATAAATGGGCAGAGAACTTATTTGAAAATGTAATAGCTGAAAAATTCCCTAACCTGGGGAAGGAAGCTGACATCCGGATCCAGGAAACACAGAGAGTCCCAAACAAGATCAACCCAAGGTGTCTACACATTGTAATTGAAATGTCAAAAATTGAAATAAAGGGAGAATATTAAAATCTGCAAGCCAGAAGCAACTAGTTTATACTAGAGGACTCCCATAAGGCTGTCCCTGACTTTTCAGCAGAACTGCAGGCCAGAGGAGAGTAGCTAATATATTTAAAGTGTTGTAAAGAAAAAACCTACAATAAGAATACCTTTCCAGGGAAAGTCTATCATTCAGATTTGAAGGCGATATAAAGAGTTTTACAGATGAGCAAAAGCTCAAATAGTTTAGCACTGCCAAACTGGCTTTATAGGAAATGCCAAAGGAACTTTTCTAACCTGGAAAGAAAAGGCCACAATTAGAAATGTGAAATTCCAAAAGGAAAGATCTCACTGATAAAGGCAAATGCACATTAAAAATAATAGAACAACCACATAGATAGCTAGTTGAAAGACTGAAAGACAAAAGTAGTAAAATCATCTATACCCATGATGAGTAGTTTCAGGACATGTAAAATATGATATCAAAAACAGTGAACTTGGGGGCAGGGAGTAAAAAATGCAGGGTTGCTAAAAATGGTTTGAATTTAAGAGATCAGAAATTTAAAATAATCACTTATAACTAAAAAGCTACAGTAATCAAAACAGTATGATATCAGCATAGAAAGAGACATGTAAATGAATTGAAAAGGATAGAAAACCCAGAGATAAACCCATGCACCTATGGTCCCCTAATCTGTGACAAAGGAGGTAAGAGTAGGAGAAAAGATAGCCTCTTCAGTAAGTGGTGCTGGGAAAACTGGACAACTACACGTAAAAGAATGAAGTTAGAATATTCTCTAACACCATACACAGAAATAAACTCAAAATGGATTGAAGACCTAAATATAGATTAGATACTATAAAACTAGAGGAAAACATGGGTGTACATGGAAAACAAAGTGTACTGGTGCATCTGTCTCCTAAAGCAAAGAAAATGTAAGGAAATATAAAAGGGACCTAATTAAACTTAAAACCTTTCACACAGCAAAAGAACCCATCAATAAAACAAAAAGATAACTTACTGAATGGGAGAAAATATTTACAAATGATATGACCAATAAGGGATTGATATCCAATATATATAAACAGTTCATAGAGCTCAAAATCAAAAAAGCAAAGACGGCTTCTCTGATGGTCCAGTGGTTAAGGGTCTGTCTTACAGTGCAGGGGACACAGGTTTGATCCCTGGTCAGGAAAGATCCCACATGCCACAGTGCAACTAAGCCTATGTGCCCTAGAGCCCATGCTCCACAAGAGAGGCCACTGCAGTGAGAAGCCCATGCACTGCAACTGGAGAGTAGCCCCTGCTCACTGTGGCTAGAAAATACCTGCATGCAGCAATGAAAATTCAGTGCAACCAAAAACAAATGTCTTTTTTTAAAGTGATTAAAAAACAGGCAAAAGATAGTAACAGATACTTTTCCAAATAGGATGTAAGGTGGCCAGCAGGCATATTAAAAATGTTCAACATGGCTAATTATCAAAGAAATGGAAATCAAAACCACAATGAGGTATCACCTCACACTGGTCAGAATGGCTGTCATCAAAAAGAGCACAAATAGCAAATGTCGATGATGATGTGAAGCAAAGGGAACCCTGTACACTATTGGTGGGAATGTAATTTGGTGCAGCCACTGTGGAAAACCGTATGGAGCTTTCTCAAAGAACTAAAAAAAGAAATACCATATAACTGAGCAATTACACTCCTGCTATATATCCCCAAAAAACCAAACACACTAATTTAAAAAGATATATTTACTCCACTGTTCATAGTAGCATTGTTTATCATAGTCAGGATATGGAAGCAACCTAAGTGTTCATCAACAGATAAATGGATATAGTTTGTATTTATATATATATATATATATATATATATATATATACACACACACACACACACACAAACACATACATACACACACACACACCTGCACACACACACATTACTCAGCTATAAAAAAGAATGAAATTTTGCCATTTGCAGCAACATGAATAGACTTAGAGGGCACTATGCTAAGTGAAATAGAGAAAGACAAATATCATGAAATCACTTATGCATGAAATCTAAAAATTACAACAAGCTAGTGAATATAACAACAACAAAAAAAGAGATGGAGACTCACAGATATAGAGAGCATACTAATGATTACCAGCAGGGAATAGAGGGAGAGGATCAATAAAAGTGTAGGGGAGTAAGAGATATAAACTATAGGTATAAAATAAACTATAAGGATATATTGTACAGCATGGGGAATATAGCCAATATTTTACAATAACTGCAAATGGAACATCACCTTTAAAAATTGTATATCACTATATTGTACACCTGTAGCTTATATAGTATTGTACATCAGCTATACTTAAATAAAAATAATAAATTAAGAGATATTAGCATGGACATAGCCTATGTGACAATGACTCTGGGGAAATTATTAATATTTTTATTGTTACTGCTGTCCTGGGGACATATTGTTCTTATGCAAAGATGATGACATTGACCCCCAGTCAGCAGGACGTGTGGTCTGGCTTATTTGTCTCCTAGGAGTGATAGACTTGTATTGATCTCGCCATACCTTTTCTCCCACTGCCAATGTGAAGCGCATTTTCAAGTTAACTGGGTGGAATTAGGGATCTCATCAGTGACAGCAGATCAAATACCACTCTTCTGATTGTTTTATCTTGAAGATTTTGAGCAATGGGTCCCAAACTAAGAAGTAAGGAATTGAAGTAGGTACAAGGTATTTGAGAGTATCCAGAAGAGCTTATTCAAAGTCTGCATGCTCAGGTTGTCCTCTAATTCCAAGGACTCCTTTGCACCCTCTCTTAAAAAAAAAAAAAAAACACTGTTTAAAATGCCAAAATAAAAAAAAGAAATACGCACACACACATATGTGTGTGTGTACAGAGAGAGAGAAATTTTTATTGTCTGTAAGCCTCATGGATACCACATACCAAAAATCTATAATAGGTACACACAAAAACAGAGAAAAGTAATTGGTATCTGCTGCTGCTGCTGCTGCTAAGTCGCTTCAGTCGTGTCCGACTCTGTGCAACCCCATAGACGGCAGCCCACCAGGCTCCGCCGTCCCTGGGATTCTCCAGGCAAGAATACTGGAGTGGGTTGCCATTTCCTGCTCCAGTGCATGAAAGTGACAAGCGAAAGTGAAGTCACTCAGTCATGTCCAACTCTTCGAGACCCCATGCACTGTAGGGTACCAGGCCCCTCCGTTCATGGGATTATCCAGGCAAGAGTACTGGAGTGGGTTGCCATGTCTTTCTCCAATTGGTATCTAAAGGTGCCTAATTCTAAAGGTAGTCATCAACTCACAAGTGAACAAAAGAAGAAAACAACTGAAAATAATTCATAAACAGTTAACAAAATTGCAATAAGTTCATATCAATAATTACTTCAAATGTACAAGGATTAAATGTTCCTATCAAAAGACAGAGATTGGCTGAATGGATACATAAACCAGACCCATATATGTGATACCTACAAGAGACCCACTTCAGATCTGAAGTCACACACAGACTGAAAGTGAAAGGGGTAAAAGATATTCTGCACAGATGGAAATGAAAAGAATTCTGGGGTACCCGTGCTCATATTAGACAAAATAGACTTTAAAAAAAAGACTAACAATACACAAAGAATGGCATTAAATAATGATCAAGGGGTCAGTTCGAGAAGATATAATGATTGTAAAGTGTATATGCACCCAATGTGCATGTAAATACATGGCTCATGTAAATACATGAAGAAAATATTAACAAACATAAAGGGAGAAATTGATAATAACACCATAACTGTAGCAGCCTTTATAGTCATTCTCACAGGTATGAGCTGTTAGCTCATTCTGGTTTTGATTTGTATTTCCATGATGGTTAGTGATGTTGAGCATCTTTTCATGTGTCTATGGTCCATGTGTATGTCTTCTTTGGAAAATGTCTATTCTGGTTCTCTGCCAATGTTTTAATCAGGTTGTTTGAGGTTTTTTGATGTTGAGTTGTATGAGTTCTTTGGATATTTTGGATATTAACTCCTTATCAGATACATCATTTGGAAATGTCTTCATCCATTCAGTTATGCAGCCTTTTTTTGTTGTTGTTCTTAGTTTCCTTCTGGCTTCCCTGGTGGCTCAGCTGGTAGAGAATCCGCCTGCAATGCAGGAGACCTGGGTTCTATCCCTGGGTTGGGAAGATCCCCTGGAGAAGGGAATGGCTACCCATTCCAGTATTCTTGCCTGGAGAATCCCATGGACAGAGGAGCCTGGTGAGCAGTCCATGGCGTCACAAAGAGTCGGACATGACTGAGCAACTTTCTCGTTCACTTTAGTTTCCTTCCTTGTGCAAAAAGTTTTTAGTTTGATGTAGTCCCATTCGTTTGCTTTTGTTTTTCTTACCTGAAGAGACACATCCAAAAAAATATAGCTAAGACTGATGTCAGAGAGCATAGTGTGTTAGTTGCTCTGTCATGTCCGACTCTTTGTGACCCCATGGACTGCTCACCAGGCTCCTCTGTCCATGGGATTCTCCAGGCAAGAACACTGGAGGGGGTTGCCACTTTCTTCTCCAGGGGATCTTCCCAACCCAGGGATTGAACCCTGGTCTCCTGCACTGAAGGCAGATTCAAACAGCATACTGCTTGTGTTTTCTTCTAGTAGTTTTATGGCTTCCAGTCTTATACTTAAGTCTTTATCCATGTGGTGTGAGAAAGTAGTCTGCTTTGATTCTTTTGCATATAGCTGTCCAGTTTTTCCAACATCATTTATTAAAGAAATTGTCTTTTCTCGTTATATATTTTTGCCTCCTTTGTTGTAGATAAATTTGACCATATACGTTCAGGTTTATTTTTATAGTCTCTATATTGTTAAGTGGATCTATGTGTCTGTTTTTTGTACCAGCATCACCATGTTTTGATTAAGGTAGCTATAGTATAGATTGAAATCAAGGAATGTGATACCTCCAGCTTTCTTCTTCCTAAAAATTGTTTTGGCTACTTAGAGTCTTTTGTGTTTCCATGCAAATTTAGGTTTATTTGTTCTAGTTCTGTGAAAAATGCCAGTAGTATTTTGACATGGATTGCGTTGAATCTGTAGATTGCATTCTGGAATATTCAAATTTGCTAACTCTGTATTTTCTGCATTTCATCTAAGAGTTCTGAGATCATTTTGTAAGAGTCAGGTCCTTCATTTCCATTGTCTATGTAGTTACTGGATTCTAAAAACCTTGTCGTTTGATAGCTTCAAGTTTTTGTTATTCAGTGCGTTAAAAGAGAGGGAGAGAGAGAGATAAATGATGATGGTGCTTTTTTATATTAGGTTGAATAACTCCAGGGAATTGGAATTGATCCTTTTAGACATCTGTTCTCTCCCATATTATGCTTTTTAGAAGGTGATTCATAATCATTCTTCCTATATATAATCTTCTGCATTTAAATGTAACATATAGCTTTTAATAGAGTTCATTTGAATTATACAAGGAGAAGCAAGTTCCAAGTATGAGCTGTGAAACAGTCTATGAAGAGGTTATGTAAGCTCCCCTTATTTATGAGCCTCTTACATTACTTTGCCAACAAAGGTCCGTCTGGTCAAGGCTATGGTTTTTCCAGTGGTCATGTATGGATGTGAGAGTTGGACTGTGAAGAAAGCTGAGTGCCGAAGAATTGATGCTTTTGAACTGTCGTGTTGGAGAAGACTCTCGAGAGTCCCTTGGACTGCAAGGAGATCCAACCAGTCCATCCTAAAGGAGATCAGTCCTGGGTGTTCATTGGAGAGATTGATGCTGAAGCTGAAACTCCAGTACTTTGGCCACCATGTGCGAAGAGTTGACTCATTGGAAAAGACCCTGATGCTGGGAGGAGAAGGAGACAACAGAGGATGAGATAGCTGGATGGCATCACCGACTTGATGGGCAGGAGTTTGAGTAAACTCCGGGAGCTGGTGATGGACAGGGAGGCCTGGCGTGCTGCGATTCATGGGGTTGCAAAGAGTTGGACACGACTGAGTGACTGAACTGAACTGAACTGAACTAGGTTTAACAGACAAGAGAGTGGCATGGAAATATTGACACTTTTAGAGGTGGTACTTGGATATTGGTTTGGAGAATGGATAGAAAGAGATGAGACTCATTATTTATTCTAAAATCGCCTGAAAATCTTTTTAAAATGCTGATTGATTCTTTCTATGACCAGATCTCTGACAAGCAGGTTTTTTATAGAGATTTTGCATTTTTAGTAAATTCCCATGTGATTATGATGCCTGCTGTTGCAGGAAATATACCTTGAGAACTGCTGGACTCGATTTGGGCAGACCAATTAGAAATATCTTGCATCAATCTATGCAAATTATAATACGGAAGTAAATGCTGATGTTAGAATTGAAAGAGGAAGTGATGGATTCCGAAGCTGTATTCAAGTTAAAGCTGACAGGACTTGTCAGACCAGAACATGCAAGGGAAGGAGGGTAGGTGGTTCTAGAATGATTTCTGGATTTCTCACTTTGATGGTGGATTGAAAGCAGTGGTGCATGATCTCAAGATATGGAATAAAAGAGGAGAAATTGAATAGGTTTGGGGATTAGGATTGATGATAAGTTTTGGGGGTGGGATTGATAAGTTTGGTATTCAGTCAGTTCAGTTCAGTCACTCAGTCGTGTCTGACTGTTTGCGACCCTGTGAATCGCAGCATGCCAGGCCTCCCTGTTCATCACCAACTCCCAGAGTTTACACAAACTCATTTCCATGGAGTTGGTGATGCCATCCAGCCATCTCATCCTCTGTCATCCACTTCTCCTCCCGTCCCCAGTCCCTCTCAGCATTAGGGTCTTTTCCAATGAGTAAACCCTTCGCATGAGGTGGCCAAAGTATTGGAGTTTCAGCTTTAGCATCAGTCCTTCCAATGAACACCCAGGACTGATCTCCCTTAGGATGGCCTGGTTGGATCTCCTTGCAGTCCACGGGTCTCTCGAGAGTCTTCTCCAACACCACAGTTCAAAAGCATCAATTTTTTGGCACTCAGCTTTCTTCACAGTCCAACTCTCACATCCATACATGACCACTGGAAAAACCACAGCCTTGACTAGATGGACCTTTGTTGGCAAAGTAATGTCTCTGCTTTTTAATATGCTATCTAGGTTGGTCATAACTTTCCTCCCAAGGAGTAAGTGTCTTTTAATTTCATGGCTGCAGTCACCATCTACAGTGATTTTGGAGCCTAAAACAATGAAGTCTGACACTGTTTCCACTGTTTCCCCATCTATTTGCCATGAAGTGATGGGACCAGATGCCATGATCTTAGTTTTCTGAATGTTAAGCTTTAAGCCAACTTTTTCACTCTCCTCTTTCACTTTCATCAAGAGGCTTTTTAGTTCCTCCTCACTTTCTGTCATAAGGGTGGTATCATCTGCATATCTGAGGTTATTGATATTTCTCCGGCAATCTTGATTCCAGCTTGTGCTTCTTCCAGCCCAGCGTTTCTCATGATGTACTCTGCATATAAGTTAAATAAGCAGTTTAGTATTAGACATGTGAAATGAAAATGTGTGTGGGTAATCAAAGTGGAGATGTTTGTTAGAAAAATATCAATAGCATACAGCTAAGGTGAAGATGGCTTTTAAAAGAATACAGTTATGTAAATGCAGGTATATATGTTGATGGAAGAGAAAATATATATCATATGTTGAAGAGAATACTGAGCTGACAATGGAACTCTGGGATATGCCAATATTTAATGTGAAGTCAGAATAGTTCGCTTTAAAAAGGCCTTAGGACTGGCAGGAACCCTGCAGTAGAGAGTGCCAACTTTGCTACAACAAGTTGTACAAGCTACAACAAGAGCTACAACAAATAGCCAGTTGTCTCACCAGCAAAAATTTATTCGGAAATTGTTAGAGGACTTGTAATTGGGGAAATAAATACAAGCTTTGGACCACAGGGAAATACTGAGGACAAAGGGGAGGAGCTTGTATAGAGAAACAGAGGAGTGGGCAAGGCTGTTCTCTATGAAAATTCATTGGAGGAAAGTGAGAGTTCGGCTTTCTCATTGGCTGTGCTACAGAGTTTTGCACTGGCTGAACTTGTTACCCAGCAGGAAGAACATCTCCCTTCCTCCTCAGGGAAGCAGAGGCCCCTTCCCTTTGGAGATGGGCTTCCCTGGTGGCTCAGATGGTAAAGAGTCTGCCTGCAATGCAGGAGACCGGGTTGTGATCCCCGGGCCGGGAAGATCCCATGGAGAAGGGAATAAGAACTCACTCCAGCATTCTTGGCTGGAGAATCCCATAGACACGGGAGCCTTGTGGCCTTGTCCATGGGATTGCATAGAGTCCAGCAGGACTGAGTGAGTTAACACATATGCACACACACACCTCTTGAAGCTAGGGAGACTCTCCCTTCTTGTTCAGGGTAATTGGTAGGCATGAGAGCTCCATTTGCTGGCCTTCCTGAGGCCAGTTTTAGTTGAGGCTTAGAAATTACTTTTAACCAAAGTTTTTGTAAGGGTGTAATAAACATGTCAGCTCTTCAGGAAGGTCAAATGACACAAGGATGCAGCCATTTCTGTGTATTTAG
Source organism: Cervus elaphus (assembly GCF_910594005.1). Taxonomy (NCBI): domain Eukaryota; kingdom Metazoa; phylum Chordata; class Mammalia; order Artiodactyla; family Cervidae; genus Cervus; species Cervus elaphus. The sequence continues at coordinate 10,940,627 of NC_057829.1, forward strand.
GAATCAGGGGGTGATAGAAAATCTTAGGAAAAGCAGTTTTGTCAGAGTAGCACAGATGGAATCCAGATTATATTTATTTGAAGTTAGAAACATTTTTAGAACAGAATACATGCCTTCTGCTTTTCTGATATTAAGTTTCTATTTTTCATCTCTTCAGAGGATATGGTTGTTGATTTAAAAAATAGTTTAGATGAATGAATTTAAATTCAAGTTCTAAGTTGAATAAAATATTTAAAGAGCAATCAATTTCTATGACTTTCCTGTTATGAGGTGCTCCCGCTCGTGGGGTATTAATGTCCCTTTCCTCAGGAAGCTTGCAGAAATAACTGTGGAGTTTTAGTGGTTAAGAAGAGGTGGCAAAAATGCACTGAAGAACTGTGCATAAAAGGCCTTAATGACCTGGATAACCATGATGGTTGTGGTCACTTGTCTGAAGCCAGACATCCTGAAGTATGAAGTCGAGCGGGTCATAGGAGGCCTTACTGTGAACAAAGCTAATGGAGGTGACAGAATTCCAGCTGAGCTATTTCAAATCCTAAATGATGAAGCTACTATAGTGTTGCACTCAATGAGCCAGCAAGTTTGGAAGACTGCAGTAGCCACAGGCCTGGAAAAGGTCAATTTTCGTTCCAATCTCAAAGAAGGGCAAGGCCAAAGAATATTCAAACTACCATAAAGTTGCACTCATCTCACATGCTAACAAGGGAATGCTCAAAATCCTTCAAGCTAGGCTAAAATAGTACATGAACTGAAAACTTCCAAATGTTCAAGCTTAATTTAGAAAAGGCAGAGGAACTAGAGGTCAAATTGCCAACATCTGTTGGATCATAGAAAAAAAACAAGAGAATTCCAGAAAAACATCTACTTCTGCTTCATTGACTATGCTAAAGCCTTTGACTGTGTGGATCACAACAAATTGTGGAAAATTCTTAAAGAGATGGGAATACCAGAGCACTTTATCTGCCTCCTGAGAAACTTGTATGCAGATCAAGATGGAACAGTTTGAACTGGACGTGGAACAACAGACTGGTTCAAAGCTGGGAAAGGAGTACGTCAAGGCTGTATATTGTAACCCTGTTTATTTAACTTCTATGCAGTGTACATCATGCAAAATACCTGGCTGGATGAAGCACAAGCTGGAATCAAGATTGCTGGGAGAGATATCAACAGCCTCAAATATACAGATGAAACTACCCTATAGTCAGAAAGTGAAGAGGAACTAAAGAACCTCTTGATGAAAGTGAAAGAGGAGAGTGATAAAGCTGGCTTAAAAGTCAACATTCATTCAAAACGCTAAGACCATGGCATCCAGTCCCATCACTTCATGGCAAAAAGAAGGGGAAAACATTGAAACAGTGGTAGACTTTATTTTCTTGGGCTCCATAATCACTGCAGATGGTGACTGCAGCTATGAAATTGAAAGTCACTTGCTGCTTGGAAGAAAATCTATGACAAACCTTAACAGCATGTTAAAAAAGAGAGATATAACTTTGCTGACAAAGGTCTGTGTATAGTCAAAGCAATGGTTTTTCTAGTAGTCACATGTGGATGTGAGAGCTGGACCATAAAGAAGGCTGAGTGCTGAAGAATTTGATGCTTTTTAACTGTGGTGCTGGAGAAGACTCTGAAGAGTCCCTTGGACAGCAAGGAGATCAAACCAGTCAATCCTAAAGGAAATCAACCCTGAATATTCACTGGAAGAACTGATGCCTGATGCTGAAGCTGGAGCTCCAATACTTTGGCCACCTGATGGGAAAAGCTGAGTCATTAGAAACGATCCTGATTCTGGGATAGATTGAAGGTATGAGGAGAAGGAGGCAACAGAGGATGAGATGGATGGCATCACTGACTCAATGGACATGAGTTTGAGCAAACTCCAGGAGATAGTGAAGAACAGGGAAGCCTGCTCCGTTGCAGTCCATGGTGTTGCAGAGTTGGACATGACTTAGCGAGTAAACAACTTCTGAAAGGGTTTGTCTTATTCTCTACCCATATCCCTGATAGGAACCAAGAATGCTATTATTCCTATTAAGAGTACTATGCTATTTCCAGTTTTTTAAGGAATCTCCACACTGTTCTCCATAGTAGCTGTATTAGTTTGCATTCCCACCAACAGTGTAAGAGGGTTCCCTTTTCTCCACACCCTCTCCAGCATTTATTGCTTGTAGACTTTTGGATAGCAGCCATTCTGACTGGTGTGTAATGGTACCTCATTGAGGTTTTGATTTGCATTTCTCTGATAATGAGTGATGTTGAGCATCTTTTCATGTGTTTGTTAGCCATCTGTATGTCTTCTTTGGAGAAATGTCTGTTTAGATTTTTGGCCCATATGACCCAGCAATCCCACTCCTGGGCATACACACCGAGGAAACCAGATCTGAAAGAGACACATGTACCCCAGTGTTCATCGCAGCACTGTTTATAATAGCCAGGACATGGAAGCAACCTAGATGCCCATCAGCAGATGAATGGATAAGGAAGCTGTGGTACATATACACAATGGAATATTACTCAGCCATTGAATCAGTTCTAATGAGATGGATGAACCTGGAGCCCATTATACAGAGTGAAGTAAGCCAGAAAGATAAAGACCAATACAGTATACTAACACATATATATGGAATTTAAAAAGATGGTAACAATAACCCTATATGCAAAACAGAAGAAGAGACACAGATGTACAGAATAGACTTTAAGACTCTGTAGTAGAAGGTGAGGGTGGGACGTTCAGAGAGAACAGCATTGAAACAAGTATACTATCAAGGGTGAAACAGATCACCAGCCCAGGTTGGATGCATGAGACAAGTGCTCAGGGCTGGTGCACTGGGAAGACCCAGAGGGATGGGATGGAGAGAGGGAGGTGGGAGGGGGGATCGGGATGGGGAACACATGTAAATCCATGGCTGATTCATGTCAATGTATGGCAAAAACCACCACAATATTGTAAAGTAATTAGCCTCCAACTAATAAAAATAAATGAAAAGTTAAAAAAAAAAAAAAAGAGTACTATGCTGTAATTTGTGTGACAGTTGGCCAGGATTATTTTATTAGTTTCCTGATTGATCAACTTAGGGCAGCTGTCACTTCTGGAATTTGACCATAGACATTTTTCTTTTATTCCAATGTTTTTCCAAGCAAATTTACCGTGGAATCCTGAGAGTAAATAGAGGGTGCTGCCCTACACATGATTGGTATCTGGCACAATAGTGTCATAAGTAGGAATTGTCAGTGGCGTGTTATTGTCTGAAAAACATAATTTAAACATGCCCACATCTGTCTTAGGAAACGTATCGGGTTTCTGTAGGCTAATTCTACTGGACTCTCTGGAAAGATCTAAGACTGAGCTAACACAACGCATTGGATTTGATGATTGTGTCATTGTTAATTAGTTGGAAACTTCCTCACAAAATGTGGGCCAAATGCAGAATGAGAGCAATGGCCAGTAAAATATGAGCTTTCTAAAAAAAAATAAAAGCAAACTGCATTAAACTATGTAAAAAAACTGCACATATTCTATTTTGTGGTCAAACTAACCTGATCTAATAGATTCTCTGAGTACTTTTATTTTTCCCTTTACTGTTGGCCAATGTTTCAAAGTTCTCCATTTAAAATCAAAGAACACTTTTAAAATCTCAGGCTGCAAATGATCAGATATATAAGTGTTATTTTACAGAGAGCAATCTAATTTTCTAGGTGGTTAGAACTTTCAATGTTGGTAAGTCAGGCCCTTAAAAGGCTGGTGAGAAGAACAGTGGTGCGGGTAATGAAGAGCAAGGTGAAGGCGGGAATTTTGAAGACAGGAAATGCAAAATCCAAGAGCTCTTTCATATCAGTTCTGATACTTTAACAATTCTAAGTTATTTGTTTCTCATTTTGGATAAAGATTACATGATATTAAGCATATCACTGAGTTCAAGTAACATTGCTTCCTCTTCCTTTCTTTCTTGAGCAGGTTGTCAAGTTACTAAGCAACAAAAGGTCTCAAGCAGTTGGAATATTGATGTCTAGCCTTCACTTAGATATGAAAGATATACAACATGGTAAGTGAAATATGGGCTTCCCCTCTGGCTCAGCAGGTAAAGAATCCACCTGCAATGCAGGAGACAATCTGCAATGTAGGAAATAAGAGTTCTATCCCTGGGTTGGGAAGACCCCCTGGAGAAGGAAATGACAACCCACTCCAGTATTCTTGCCTGGGAAATCCCATGGACAAAGGAACCTGGTAAGATACAGTCCAGGGGGTCACAAGAGTCAGATGAGACTTAGTGACTAAAACATCACCAAGTGAGAACTAAAATTTCAGCTTTTGAATATTCAAATTTAGGCTGAAGTAGAAAAATTATTTCATACTTAGATTTTCTGTATGTATTGAGATTAATGTGGTTCCTCTGAGTGCTACCAAACTTTCTGCCATGATTGTTTCTGAAAGAGTTATGGGTAATTTGACTCTTGTGTTATTTCTCTGTCTTCTTAAGAGCCTAATTCTCATGTGACATGTTTAGTCTGCATTAGTGAATACTTAACTTTTGATTCATAAGAAATGCTAGTCCCACCGTGCTCTACACCTGATGGACTGCTCCATGTCATGTCCAAAAAAGGACTGGTGAACACTCCTGAGATCCAGGTGTGGGCTGTGTCTCAGCCCCTGACAGTACCTGGGGAGGATGGTCCACAGGAGAGGAAAATCTCTGAGGGTGAGTCTCAGATGTTTGCTGAGCTAACACAGTAAAGAGGAAGTAAACCTAAAACATCTGATAGATCAGCTAAAACCAGTGTAAGAGTTACAGGAAAGCATCTTTAGATTTTTGTTTTTAAAATGATCTTATGATTAGAGATGTCAAAGAGTAGACTGGATTGCCATATGTAGTGATTAAACGAAAGCTCAGAGCTGTTCAAGAGACTACATGATCATTTGTCTCAGATGTCCATAAAGCAAAGAGGGGGTGATAGGGTGTGTTCTCTTCCTCCTCTGGTTCTGATAGGCTATGAGATGCTGAAGGAATCACTAAAGCAGCTTTATTATGTATAACTTTTTAGTGTGGACAAGTGGTCCCTCTTTTTTCAATTCCTTGGATAACTAGAATGTAACCCCTAGGCTTCTCTACCCGTGTTATTTTTTCTAGTATCCATCAAAGATAGTTTCAAATTACTCTTGGCCACTTATATATTGTTGGTTATCCAGACCCATGGAAGCAGTGATATGGTAACCTTTTGTTATTTCCTTAATGGTGTTGTTTTAATTTACATCTTTAACCAGGCTTATAAAATATTCTCTATATTTGGAATTAGGCTGGCTTTTACCATTTTTAAAATGGTTTTTGTGTCAGTGTTTTAATACTCGACTCTACTTTGCTCTAGACAAATATCCCTATCGATATCATTCTATCACGTTGTGCTGAAAGATACTGCCCAAGGTGAATAAAGGAGTTAAATTTATATTCAAATGTCCCTTGAGCTGTTCTGAGTCTTATATTAGATTTAAAGCAGATTAAATTTTCCAACGGAATGCCAGTTTACGTAAACAAAATACGGTTTATAAATTGTGAAAAGATTTACTTGGCTTTCCAGCTTACCACTTTATGTATATGGATTCTATTTGGTTGGCTTAAAATAATGTGTGGAGTAACTCATAAATAGCACAAGCTTGGCATGCCCTGTCACTAGAGGAGTAGCTCAACCACAATTTGAATTTTTATTAAACTGCTTTGATGGTGAGGAGAGTTTCTCAAGCTGAAGCATTGGGGGCCATTGTCATGGAACAGGATGCAAAGGCAGATGCCAGGAAGTATTAGGTTGGTGGAAATGTAGTTGCAGTTTGGGACCATGAATTTTAAATCATTATAACTAGGCTCAAACACATCTTTGTTAATCAAAATAGAAACCATTACAATCAACACATTTGTGCCATCGAGAAATAAGTTTGTTTATTCCTGTAGTGTAAAAATCTGTGCTTCAGGATTCAGTGAACTGTTGTAAAACGTTTTCTGCTTCCTGCTCTTAGTGGAAGTGTTTTCCTTGCAAAAAGTTGTTGAGATGCTTGAGGAAGCGGTAATCAATTGGCAAGAGGTCAGGTGAATACGGCAGATGAGGCAAAACTTCATAGCCCAATTCCTTCAACTTCTGAAGCGTTGGTTGTGTGGAATGCAGTCAGGTGTTGTCGTAGAGAAGAACTGGGCCCTTTCTGTTGATTAATGCTGGCTGCAGGCCTTGAAGTTTTCAGTGCAGCTCACCAATTTGCTGAGCATACTTCTCAGATGTAACGATTTTGCTGGGATTTGGAAAGCCGTAGTGGATCAGACTGGTAGCAGACCATCAAACAGTGACCATGACCCTTTTTTGGTGCATGTTTGACTTTTGGAAGTGCTTTGAAATTTCTTCTTGGTCCAACCACTGAGCTGGTTGTCACCAGCTGTCGTATAAAATCCACGTTTCATCACATGTCACAATCTGATCAAGAAATGGTTTGTTTTTGTTGTGTAGAATAAGAGAAAATGACACTTCAAAATGACAATTTTTTTGATTTGTGGTCAGCTCATGAGGCACGCAATGGCATCACTAACTTGATGGACTTGAGTTTGAGCTCCAGGAGATGGTAAAGGACAGGGAGTCCTGGCATGAGGCAGTCCATGGGGTCGCAGAGAGTCGGACACAACTGAGCAACTGAGCGACAACATGAGGCCCCCACTTGCCAAGCTTTTTCACCTTTCCATTTTGCTTCAAATGCTGCACAGCGGTAGAATGGTTGATGCTGAGTTCTTCAGCAGCATCTCGTGTAGTTGTAAGAGAGTCAGCTTTGATAGGCTCTGAAGTGGTCCTCGTCAGCTTGTAATGGCTGGCCACTGTACTTCTCATCCTCAAGGCTCTCGTCTCCTTTGCAACGCTTCTTGAACCACCATTGAACTGTATTAGCAGTTCCTGGGCCAAATGAGTTGTTATAAGTTGTCTGCACTGCTTTATAGCCCATTATTTACTCAATAGGAAAATCACTTGAATTTGCTTTTTGTTTAACATCATTTCCCTAGTCTAAAATAAGTATAAAATAAACAGCAAGTAGTAAGTCATTAGCAAAGAAACATAAAGTGAAAAATGTGCACTAAGATGATGTATATATATATACATATATACTCATAACCATAATTTATTTAAGAGAAATAAGACAAACAGAACCATATTTATTTAAGAATGTATTCTAATACCAAATGGCAAATTTCACCAGTGCAAAACTTCAATTACTTTTGTGTGTGTGTGTGTAGCGGAGTTTTGTTACAGTGAAGAGGGGCAGAGAAAGCTTCTAACATAGACATCAGAAGGGGGTGGGGATTGCCTCCTTGCAAGTCTTTAGCAAGGGAGCTATATACTTTTTAAATTAGTTATTACAATAAATCAAAAGAATGTCTCAAGATTGTAAAAATTTTATCAGACCCACTCTCACAATTTACGTTTTAAGATAACAGGATTAGTCAGAAGGTTTTTAGGAAGGAGAAACTGTCCTCAAGCTGTTATATATATGTTGTTATATAATCTTTAGTGCAGAGTTTAAGCTGAGTTGTGTTGTTGCTTAATCATTAGTTCAGGGATTAAAGGAAAAAAAAAGTTTTATGTGACTAAGACGAAGGAATGTAGAGGAAAAAAAAAAAAAGACATTTGTCCTTTCCTCTTCCTTGAGAATTGCAGACCCCTCTCTCCTCCTCAGGGACCCTGGACTTCTTAGCAACCTGCCTAAGAATTGACTCTCATCCCCTCCTTTTCTTTTAGGAACATTGTGTTGCCAGGGGAAAGGGGCGTCATTTTCATTCTATAACTACTTCCTGCTGTGATAGGGCGCTGTCCCTAAATTGTTGAGGCAGTGTATTCTCTTAAACCTCATATCGAGGGTCTCCAATCCAGGGCCCCAAATAATAGTTGAAGGAGGCTGCGGCACTCTAGGAGCCTGGACAACCATTTGTAACTTAAAAGCTTTCACAAGGTTAGAAATAAACCCAGTTACATAGTTATAGATGCAGAGAGCAAACAGTAAAAACAGAACAGTTAGAATGATTATGATTAAGACAGTTTTCCACTATGGGGGCTAGTTAACATTTCCCAAAGTGAGGCGACTGAGGCTTCAGGAGAATCCATAGCCTGAATCAACTTGTTCATGTGTTTAGTAAAGTGGGTAACATTAGCGCTCATATCTGGTATAGAGTACATCATTAGAAATGCTGGGCTAGAAGAAGCCCAAGCTGGAATCAAGATTGCCAGGAGAACTATCAATAACCTCAGATACGCAGGTGACACCACCCTTATGTCAGAAAGTGAAGAAGAACTAAAGAGCCTCTTGATGAAAGTGAAAGAGAAGAGTGAAAAAGTTAGCTTAAAATTCAGCCTTCAGAAAACAGATCATGGCATCTGGTCCCATCACTTCATGGCAAATAGATGGGAAAACAATGGAAGCAGTGAGAGACTTTATTTTGGGGGGCTCCAAAATCACTGCATGGTAACTGTAGCCATGAAACTAAAAGACGCTTGCTCCTTGGAAGAAAAGTTATGACCAACCTAGACAGCATATTAAAAAGCAGAGACATCACTTTGTCAACAAAGGTCTGTCTGGTCAAGGCTATGGTTTTTCCAATGGTCATGTATGGAGGTGAGAGTTGGGCTATAAAGAAAGCTGAGCACCGAAGAATTGATGCTTTTGAACTGTGGTGTTGGAGAAGACTCTTGAGAGTCCCTTGGACTGCAAGGAGATCCAACCAGTCCATCCTAAAGGAAATCAATCCTGAATATTCTTTTGAAGGACTGATGCTAAAGCTGAAACTCCAATACTTTGGCCACCTGATGCGAAGAGCTGACTCATTTGAAAAGACCCTGATGCTGGGAAAGATTGAGGGCAGGAGGAGAAGGGGACAACAGAGGATGAAATGGTTGGATGGCATCACTGACTCGATGGACATGAGTTTGGGTGAATTCCAGGAGTTGGTGACGGACAGGGAGGCCTGGCGTGCTGCAGTTCATCGAGTCGCAAAGAGTCAGACACGACTGAGCGACTGAACTGAACTGGTATATGTGTACAACATTGAGTATGAATAATAGCACAAGTTTCTCCCTGTGAGGCCATTAGAATATCTAAAGCCAATCTGTTTTGTGAAATCACCTTTCTAATTTGTATTTGTTCAGCATTAAGGGCTGAAATAGCTTTTTGAGAGTCTTGTAAATCCTGTTGAGTACAGTTAGTCAGAGTATCAACTTGTAGCCTAATATCTGTGGTTCCCAGTGAGGGAATGAATATTGCAGCCAGATAATCATACCAGTGAAGTACAGACCTTGCCTAGTGAGTTTTATGGTGTGGCAGATTAACAGGCTTCTCTGGAAGCTCTGAAGATATGAAGCCCTGAGTAAAAGGTAAACCTCGGGTGCATCTCCCTTCCCAGCAAGGGGAAGTCATGCCCATAGGTAAGAGCCACATATCCCGTAAGTCCTGTTTGGAGCAAACCAGCATGACTCAGATATCAAGTCCCAATCAGTGCCTGGCCAGGCAAAGGGAGGACCTGAACTGGGACTGAGAACACAGGAATGATTACATTGCATATTTCTTGAGGCAAAAATACCATTTGTTTCCAATCATTATAATTATGTTGTTGGCTAACTTCTGGGGATGACTCTATTTGTTCCCAGCATATGGGAACCTTAGATAGTAGGCATCTCTTTTCTGGAGTTAGCCATATGACCTCATCCCATATTTGATAAATATCAGGTAGGAAACCACCAGATTTGGACCCATTTACCTTCTTATGTGCAGAAAAAATAGTCATTAAACCGAAATAATGTATAATCAAAGTTAAAAGTCACATTATGTGCATAGTCCCTGAATGTGTAGTCATTTGAGTCCCAATTTATTGTCAGAAGGTCTAGAATCTGTACTTTGGATGGGCCCTGAGCCCCAGAAACTATCAGTACAAAGTTCAGTTTGTTGGGTCAGGCAGGTACCTTTGTAAGCTTCCCAGGTGGCCCTAGTGGTAAAGAACCTGCCGGCCAGTGCAGAAGTAAGAGACCCAAGTTCAGTCCCTGGGTCAGGAAGATCCCCTGGAGGAGGGCATGGCAACCCACTCCAGTATTCTTGCCTGGAGAATTCCATGAACAGAGGAGTCTGGTCACAAAGAGTCAGACAAGACTGAAATGACTAGCACAAACACAGATACTTTCAGGGCAGAGGCAAGCTCTGAGCTGGCTCATGTCTGAAGCTTATCTCCTGCATTTTTGAGTAAAATGCTAGGTCTTATCTTGTCAGCTCTTTGAAGCCTTTAAGATATTTTTCTAATATATTTTGTTCAGCATTTTTAATTGTTCTCAATAGGAGGATCCCTTTAAATAATCCAGTATTGTTCTCAGAAATTGGTATTATGAGAGTAGCTAGCAGTTTAGTGAAAATAAACTGAATTTTCTGTACAACATTTGATCCATAAGGAGTCAGTGTGGTATTCACAACTCTCAGGTCCATTTTGGTAGATAACGGTAGCTATATAAGAATTCTGAATTCATAGAGATCAGCTTTATCCTCCCAGCCCCCAGTCTCACTGCTGGGTAGAGTATCTGCATGGTTTATCATCCAGGGTGCGATACTTCTGAGAGTGGAAGGGTTGCCATTCATAATGCTGCCTGGACAACAAGTGTGAAGTGGACATTTTCCAGGCACACAGTTAGTACGGTCAGACGAAGCAATTTCTGATCTAATTCTCTCTTGTTTATTGCCCAGCAGGAACACAGGAGTTTGAAAAGCCTGCTCTGTAGCCCTGAGGTTTCCTGGGTCTCCCTGCTTGGAGATCCTCTCACCGGTATCTTTTCTGAAAGATTTGCTCTGTGCCAGCGCAGTCACACCACAAGCGAGGCGTCTGTTGCCCTCAGTCTGCGCGAGACCCTGGAAACCCAGCGCAGCCAGGGCCGCAGCCAGGCTGTCGGGGACAGGGCCTCCTTGAGGACCCCAGCTGTGGGCTGCTGCACGCGGCTCTCATGCTCTTGTGCATCTCTGAGAGGTTTCATCTCATCCACAGGCCTGTGTGCCTTTCCTGTCACCAGCAGATGTCCGTTTCAGATGTTAGTGTGGCGGGTATGTCTGAGCACCTTGCAGGAGCTGCAAGGTATAGGCTCCTTGCAAGCACCTCTGGAGCATGCCTTTTCTTACGGAGCTGCCGCCAGTCACGTGGGGGCCCAGGCGCTGAAGTGTTAACTGCTCACCTACACTGTTCCGCTCCCTTCGTGCACGCATGTCAACAGGATTACAGATACAGTGGTGAGACACACCTAAGAAAGTTTGTAAAGATCCCTCACAGGGAAGTGTGTGTCACTGTCCCTCTAGGACAGTGACGCCGGGTTCCTTCCCTCCTTGTCCTGCCTTTCCTGTGTAAAGCCAGTTGGTGTTGTTGGCACAAGGGCAATGAATACTAAAGTATGTCATTGAAATTTCTATCGCGTTTAAATGTGATTTATGTAAAACTGCAGAGTATTCCATCAGCAATATAGTTGATGAGGTAAATGAAACATGGTTATTTTTATTATTTGGTCTCAGCTTAATGATTGCTTTTCAACCACTTTTTTATTTTTTTTAAAAATGTAGTTAAGGATACCTTATAAGGACAATAACACGCTTTTAGATTTAAATCAGAAATTCCCGTGACATCTATTTCTGACTCTTCATTGGATCCTGTATTGTGGGTATTTTGATATTCACTCACTGACCCCTTTAAAGGGGCTCAGAGCTAAGGAGCCTCATCCTGACCATTGTATAGGAAGGAATTGCCTGAGGTTGCAGGTGTTTAAAAAGGTAATTGCTTCTGACAAACAGGAGATACATTCTAAAATCTTTCATAATCAAATCTTTTTATCAGTATCCAAAGAGATGGAATTCAGTATTGCTTTGAATTTTACACTCCCACCCCCATTGTTACTGATGGTAGTATAAAATGGTCCAGTTAATTTCTATTTTGCAGGGAAGAGAATTGCAGCTTATAGATCAAGTGTATCTGAGGCTTCCTTTAATAAGGACACCCGTCCATCTGACTCCTTGTTCAGTATTGTCTATAGTATGTTAGCTTGTCTCAGAGTGAGGACCTCTGTTATCTAATAAAATGCAAAAACAGAACTGGCAGGAGAACATAATACTTTTGGCCACCAATATGGGATTTTAAAACTTTGGAGAATATCAATTTAGCAAATTTGGTCTCTTGCTTTAAAGGTCATTTTATATATTCCCCTGTTTGATTATTGACTCTGCTTCTTGGATTTCTTTTTTAAATCTGTGAGTTAAGTGAGGAAAAATATTTAAAAAAAAAAATTAATGGAGTTGGTCATTCTTGATGGAACCAAGCAAAGATAAAGAAAAAAAATGTTATAGAAAAAGCAATCTGGGATAAGGCTATCAATGAACTGAAGCATGTTGTGATTATTTATGAGTCTGGTGTACCTCTAGATGGAACTTCCTCTGCCTCTCTTTTAGGAACCAGTTGCTCAGAGAGTATGTAGGGAAACACAGAGTATCTCCCTGGTGTGACCCTTGGGGATGCCTGCTTTCATTTTGACTAAGCATCTAAGCACATTTCTTCTTAACATCTCTGCTTCCTGTGTTTCCCTCCACTTTCTGGTGTAGTCTAGCAATGCTGGGGACGTGGGTTCTGGGACCAGGCAGGCCCCCTGTTTTCTGTTATGGATGGAATGTTCACTCCCCTCTTCCCCATTCTTACACTGAAGTCCTAACTTTCAATGTGATGGTATCCAGAAGTGGGGCCTTTGGGATTAATCAAGTTTAGATGAGGTCAAGAGGCTGGAGCCCCTATCATGGGATTAGCATCCTAATAAGAGGAGGGAAAACCAGGACTCTGCCAGCCAGCAAGAGAATCCACCCCAGTTCCAGTCTCCAGAATTTGAAAACTGAATTATTGTTGTTTAAACCATCCAGTCTCAGAGAAGGCAATGGCACCCCACTCCAGTACTCTTGCCTGCAAACCCCATGGACAGAGGAGCCTGGTAGGTTGCAGTCCATGAGGTCACTAAGAGTCGGACACAACTGAGCGACTTCACTTTCACGTTTCACTTTCATGCACTGGAGAAGGAAATGGCAACCCACTCCAGCGTTCTTGCCTGGAGAATCCCAGGGATGGGGGAGCCTAGTGGGCTGCCGCCTATGGGGTTGCACAGAGTTGGACACGACTGAAGTGACTTAGCAGCAGCAGCAAACCATCCAGTCTAAGGCAGATTTGGAGCTCTGCCACTGATTAGGTGGGTAATTCTGGGCAAGTGTCTTCCTCATCTCTGTTCCACAGTTTCCTCATTAGTAAAAATGACTGTAAAATGAGTTATTTCCTATAAATATGTGCATGTGCACTCACATGCAAGCACACACACAAGCACACATGGATATTCAGATGCATATTCACACACGCATGCTCTTTGGCACCCACACACACAATACCCTTCCTGTATTTCTTAGGGAATGACCTGTGTTTTCCAGGTGTGGAAGTATTTGAAACTCCAGCTGGCCACTCATGGAGGAGGAAGAGTGTAAAGGTTTTATTCATCCTTCCTTGCTCTGAGCGGTTCCACTACAAACCTTGCCTGGGAGATAGCCTTGTGATGGAATTCTCAAGTGAGAAATGAGAGGGGAGAGATCGGAGTTCAAGTTCAGGGGGAATGTAAATGAGGCAAATTTGATTGTCCTTACCTCGGGTTTTCCATCACTATTACTGAAACACTGAGTTAGTACTGGGTTGTGTCCATTTCTGTTTTCTGAATGGAGACAGATATGAGAGTTATGTGTATCAGCCACTCTTCAAAGTTGGCTGTGTGGTTTTTGGCTCAGATAGTAGACAATCCACCTACAGTGCAGGAGACGTGGGTTCAATCACTGGGTCAGGAAGATCCCCTGGAGAAGGGATTGCAACCTGCTCCAGTATTCTTGCCTGGAAAATCCTGTGGACAGAGGAGCCTGGAGGGCTACAGTTCATGGGGCCGAAATGAGTGAACATGACTGAACGACTGGCACTTCTTTGTCTGAGAGGAGAGTAGTTTGTTTGGCCCTTGAAAGGCTGGGATGTCCTGTGTTTTCTCATCACCATCTCTGTGCTGTGTGTCCCCACACCCCACGTGCACTGCTGGAGGGTGCTGGACGCAGGGAAGATGGCAGTTGGGAGGGGTTAGGCTTTGGTGGTAGGGTAAACTTTGGTGATGGGTGTGAGCAGAATCTAAGTACATGGGCAGATGATTCTGTTTCTTGCTTTGACATACTATTTTCCTGAAAGGTGAACTAGTTTCTAGCTTTGAGTGTAAAGTATGAGAACACTTAAAAATGAGGAAATGCCCTTTCTGAGCTGCCAGAACTTTGTAGGATGTTTTGTGGTGACTCTACCCCTGAGTGTTCTGGTAGCTACTGGTGGAGCAGTTCTTTTACCCCTCTGCCTGCCACTGAATAATAGCTTACTTATGAAACTGTGTTACAGGTGCATTCTTACCTTTCATAAAATAGTTAAATATAATATGTCAGAAATGTTGCTTTTCTTCTTCCATCTTTAATATTAAAATGGCTGCACAAAAACTCACCAATTTTTATTTTTTTTAAATGCACACTGATATGACAATATATAATACAGTCTAAGAAAATGATTTCAAATGAAGTTAAAGGACAGCTAAGTGCTACTAGAGCCATCTTACAGAAAAAAATCGAACGGACTTTTCGGCCAACCCAATATATTGGCACACAGGTTAAGGTAGGGGAAATTTAGTCACTGAAAATTAAAAATGCATCAAAAATAAATAAAACTTCAGTTCAATTCAGTTCAGCTGCTCAGTCGTGTCCAACGCTTTGCAACACCATGGACTGCAGCACACCAGGCCTGCCTGTCCATCACCAATTCCCAGAGCTTACTCAAACTCATGTCCATTGAGTCAGTGATGCCATCCAACCATTTCATCCTCTGTCATCCCCTTCTCCTCCTGCCTTCAATCTTTCCCAGCATCAGGGTCTTTTCAAATGAGTCGATTCTTTGCATCAGGTGGCCAAAATATTGGAGTTTCAGCTTCACCATCAGTCTTTCCAATGAATATTCAGGACTGATTTCTTTTAGGATGGACTGGTTGGATCTCCTTGCAATCCAAGGGACTCTCAAGAGTCTTCTCCAACACCACACTTCAAAAGCATCAATTCTTCAGTGCTCAGCTTTCTGTATAGTCCAATTCTCACATCCATACATGACCACTGGAAAAACCATAGCTTTGAGTAGATGGACCTTTGTTGGCAAAGTGATATCTCTGCTTTTTATTTTTTTTATTTTTTTTTCTCTGCTTTTTAATATGCTGTCTAGGTTGGTCATAGCTTTTCTTCCAAAGAGCAAGCATCTTTTAATTTCCTGGCTGCAATCACCATCTGCAGTGATTTTGGAGCCCCAAAAAATAAAGTCTGTCACTGTTTCCCCATCTATTTGCCATGAAGTGATGGGACCAGATACCATAATCTTAGTTTTCTGAATGTTGAGCTTTAAGCCAGGTTTTTCGCTCTCCTCTTTCACTTTCATCAAGAGGCTCTTTAGTTGTTCTTCACTTTCTGCCATAAGGGTGGTGTCATCTGCATATCTGAGGTTATTGATATTTCTCCCAGCAATCTTGATTCCATCTTGTGCTTCATCCAACCCAGTGTTTCTCATGATGTACTCTGCGTATAAGTTAAATAAGCAGGGTGACAATATATAGCCTTGACGTACTCCTTTCCCTATTTGGAACCAGTTTGTTGTTCCATGTCCAGTCCTAACTGTTGCTTCCTGACCTGCATACAAACTTCTCAAAAGGCAGGTCAGGTGGTCTGGTATTCCCATCTCTTGAAGAATTTTCCATAGTTTGTTGTTATCCAAACATTCAAAGGCTTGGCATAGTCAATAAAGCAGAAGTGGATGCTTTTCTGGAACTCTCTTGCTTTTTTCAATGATCCAGAGGATGTTGGCAATTTGATCTCTGGTTCCTCTGTCTTTTCTGAATCCAGCTTGAACATCTGGAAGTTCATGGTTCATGTACTGTTGAAACCTGGCTTGGAGAATTTTGAGCATTATTTTGCTAGTGTGTGAGATGAGTGTAATTGTGCTATAGTTTGAGCATTCTTTGGCATTACCTTTCTTTGGGGTCAGAATGAAAACTGAGCTTTTCCAGTCCTGTGGCCACTGCTGAGTTTTCCAAATTTGCTGGCATATTGAGTGCAGCACTTGCACAGCATCACCTTTTAGGATTTGAAATAGCTCAAATGGAATCCATCACCTGGCACTAGCTTTGTTCATAGTGATGCTTCTTGACGCCCACTTGACTTCGCATTCCAGGATGTCTGGCTCTAGGTGAGTGATCACACCATCGTGATTATCTGGGTCGTGATGATCTTTTTTGTATAGTTCTGTGTATTCTTGCCACCTCTTCTTAATATCTTCTGCTTCTAAACAAAACCTAGCTATATATAACAATATATTTTAGAAAGGCTAAAGTATGAAGAGAAGTGAAATTAGGCCCAACAGATGCAAATCAAAAAAGCAAGAGTTATGATCTTGATATGTGACAACTTAAAATTCAGGCCAGGAACATTATGTGAACAACAACAAAACAATGAAAAGATATTTTTAATACTAACAGCTATAATTTACAGTGAAATTATAATAGATTTGAATTTATGTCCCTCAAAATACAGATGCAACTACATAAGAAAGAAACTACATAGTACTTACAAGGAGAGAGGAGCATATTAATAAGAGTAACTTTAAACCACTTTGGTCAAAAAGATCAAGAGGAAAAATACAAATACGGATTTACAATATGTAAACAGAAAAGATTGTATCTTACAGTTATATACTGTATAATTATATTCTGTCTTCTCAAGGTACATGAACTATTTATGACTATTGACTATTAAGTCACAACAAAAATGTCAAAAAATGTCATAACACAGACTTATTTCCTCATCTCATGCAGTAAACTATTAATGGATTTAAAAAAACAATTGTGAACTTATAGCGTAAGACGGAGAAAATCAGAGTTTATATCCTGAAATTTGGCATATTCCTTTTGTTGTATTACAGATGGTTTTGACTAAAAACTTGGGTCTCACAAAAACTTTTTCCAAAATATTTAAATGTACAAAAATCTAAAGAACACACATATTTATCATGATCCACTTGGAATAATTTTGTCATTTACTCAACATCTCATTAATATGTATAAAATGTGGTGGGCTGATTTACGTGTGTGTTAAGTCATGCTTGGTCATTTGTTCAGTTATGAAGGTTTTCTGTTTTCTCTGTTGATATATATATTTGTATGTAAGGGTTAGTTTGATGGCTCATTGTCCAGAGGAATAAAATAACCAATAATCATGGAGGACATTAGGATTTCTCTGATGTGATTTCTTTTAACTAATTAAGTTGACTGCCTCAGGTCTCAGATGCAATGCACGGAATCTTCACTGCATCAGGCAGGATCTCTTATTGCAGCTCACAGACTCTCTAGCTGTGGTGTGTGGACTCAGTAGCTGCAGCTTAGTTGCCCTGTGGCATATGGGACTTCAGTTCCTGGATCAAGGATCAAACCCATGTCCCCTGCATTGGCACGTGGATTCTTTACCACTGGACCAACAGGGAAGTCCCTCTAATGTGACTTTAATGCATAAAAAGTTGCCTCTAAAAAAGATACAAGCTTTTCAAATATAAGATGGCACTGCCTCTGTTCTAATCCATCCCCTGTTGTTTCTGAGCTTTAACTACTCATAGCCAGCTGTATGGGGGAGGGGAAGCCCTGCTGGAGTCGCATCCTCCTGGCCCAGCAGGACTAAGCTCACAGCTCGCCTATAGCAGAGGAGACTATGGCCTCTGCTTCTCCCAGTCCCCTTTGCCTTTATTACTTTATGTATCCAGTGCTTTCACCACTTCTGAAGCTGCAACTCCTCTAATTGAGTTAATCGATCAAGATGCGCTCACCCTTCTCATGGCTTATAAGATTTTTTAACTTAAAGAACTTTTTATTGTCAGAGCTCTTAACATCCTTGATCACTGGCAATCCATGCAAACTGTGAAATAGAAGACAGGCATCAGTGTGCAGAAAACTTCAGGTGGAATGATCAGGTGGAGAAAAAGTTTAACCCTCCTTGGGTACCATGAATTTTCCCTGCAGCTAGATAAACTATCAAATAATATAATACAAGTTCTAAGTCTCATCTCTCCCCTTCCCCACACAGTTCTAGTTGAGGGTGCTGTATAAACAATACATGTTTCTTGAAGATCTCATCCAAAGAACTGAACTTTCTCCATCGTCCACACCTACTGCCTCACTGAACAGCCACCTTTGCCAATTTCAAAACCATAATCAAAGAATTATCCTTTGATTATTACAATTAAAGGGCTGCAACAGGAAATGCACCTGTTTCCATATTAAGTCTATCAATTTAGTGATTAGATATAACCTTTGCCTTTAGATATAACCTTTGTCTTTAGATAAGTTGGCAGATATGTGCATTTATTGGCATAAAACCAGGATGTGGCAGTAACATGAGTGAGTTGTCTATTTTTCTGGTATTAAGCAGATTTTTCAAATTTATTCAGGTGAGTCATGAAAGAGACAGATGGTGAATTTCCCTCTGGCCGTGGGGGCCTATTCTTGGGACTTTGTGTTTGTGGAGTGTGTGAAAGCTGTGACACTTGACCCCTGTCCCATTGAAATTCCCAGCTCAGCTCAGTCTTTGTCGGTGAGGGGAGCAGCTGCAGTGAAGGCAGAGCTTCACCTGCTGCCTGCAGGACATGAAGTCTGCTCTGTGGACAGTCACTATTGTTTGAAGTGGTCAGATGCTTTTCACAGCTGGTTTATGGCAATTTATACTCTCTGTTTTGTCTTTTTCACACAGCTGTGGTGAACTTGGACAATTCTGTGGTTGACCTGGAGACCCTTCAAGCTCTCTATGAGAATGTGAGTAACAGGAGGTTTTCTGTGTGAGAATGTGACACACACAGTTCTTGTCAATGTCCACGTCTGGGCTCATTGCCTCCGTGTCCTCTGAGGAAGTTTGATACGGGAGCGCTGAATTTACAGAAGTCTGGGTTTGTTAAAATGTATGTTTTCTAGAAATATAATGAATGAATGCATGGTCTCATAGTTTTAAAAATGGTGATTCAAAGCATGTTGTATATGCGGTCTTTCAGATTCCTTCTTTTGAAATATAATCAATGCTTCGGCAGAGGGTAATTTGAGAGGAACATTGTGTGACGTGCTAGTGCATTTACTCTTGATGTGAAAACTCTCAGTAGCTGCTATTATTGCTCTATTTTACAGATGAGGAAACTTGGCAGAGAGAGTCCACACCACCTGCCCAAGTCACATGTGCTGTGTTGTGGTGAGGTGGGATGTGATTTCATTCTGTCTCTGTTTCCCTGTCTGCCACAGTTTCCTTCACTGAGCGTCAGGACATGGTATCTTTCTCCTGGTACCACTTTCTATTAGAACGGTGGCCGGAAGCTGCCATGAGGAAAACCGAGCAGGGCATGTGCTCTGGGGAAGTGCAGTCTGGGGGTGCTGTGTGAAGTGACTTGCTGGCACTTGGCATTAAATAACTGATTCATGTAGTACTAAAGCGATTCTCTCTTCAATGTGTTTGATTGAATCTAGGAAAGTCTCAGTGTGGCCATGTTTTCTTCCTTGGTTTCTGTTCTTGCCTGCGGTCTGCCTGGTATTTAAGCCTCTGTGATTAAATGGGGCCTGATTTGGCTGGTCCTGGGCTTTTCTGACCCTCTTCCTCAACCACTCCCTTGAGGACAGTGTGTTCCACCTGTATGTCTGTTCTCAGATTCAGTACTTTTAAAGCACATGTCCACATGATGTCCCTGTGAGGCCAGGCCCTTCATGGGCAGGTATTTCTCATGAAGCATCACCCAGTCCATGGGTGAAATACACAGCTGTGGTGAACGCAGTGTGGCAGCTGGTGCCCATTGTGGGCACAGGTGTGTGACTCATTAATGAACTGGAGAGGAAGGCATGAGTGTTTCGTTACCTGGTGGTCACAGCATGATGGAAAACTTGGGAAAAATGGAACTGTTTAGAGGTATACAGAGCTTTCACTTCCCTCATCCTTCCTGCCAACCTGCTCTCAACCAAGAACCAGGTGGAAGAAACAAGGAAACACCACAGAGAACAATGTCTTCAACAGGTTGTAACCATGTCAGACTTCACTGGTTTTTATGTAACTGTAGCTCATGCACATATTCCATGTACTGATGTACATGTCTTTCTGCAGATACATAGTGTGTGTGTCTGTACATTATGTGAAGGTGTGAATGTTTTATTTTAAGCTGGTATATCCATGTGCAGAAACATATACAGAACAAAACAGAACATTGGGGACAACTGTATTTATAAGGAGAGTTTATTTTGCAGTGATTTAGAGTATTTTCTTTGGGAGATTTTCGCCTTTAAAGTAAAGTAACTTCACAAAATAGAAATTTCTGACTGTGGACAAACCCGATAGCTACCCAGAATCTCTTGCCATCGTACTCCATGAAAGGAGAGCCAGCACCAACTGGAACTGGTTACATTTGTGGTTTTCTTTGTATTGTTGACATCATTAAATCTGATGGTTCAGACTTTCATTGTGTCAGGAAAACAATCATTTTGTGATAGGAGTGGTTCACAGTGATACTAGTTTAAGTGGGAATATTCTGGATTGTTTTGATCACTATCTTCGGTAGAGGAACTTAAAGTACCCCTTATGAATAAGAGATGCCTTGTCTAATAATATGTGCCTTGTATACAAACAGAACTCATACTAATTCCTGAGTCATGTCCATTAATATACAAGGCCAAAGATGGCAGAACCATTTCTTTTATCCACAGCAACATCCCGAGCACCTAGATTCAGGTAGTACTGGGCACACAGGAAATATTCAGAAAATATTAAATGGATCAGTCAGTTCAGTTCAGTCGCTCAGTCGTGCCTGACTTTTTGCAACCCCATGGACTACAGCACGCTAGGCTTCCTTGTCCATCACCAACTCCCAGAGCTTGCTCAAACTCATGTCCATTGAGACGGTGATGCCATCCAACCATCTCATCCTCTGTCCTCCCCTTCCCCTGCCTTCAATCTTTCCCAGCATCAGGGTCTTTTCCAGTGACTCAGTTCTTCACATCAGGTGGCCAAAATATTGGAGCTTCAGCATCAGTCCTTCCAATGAATATTCAGGACTGATTTCCCTTACAATTGACTGGTTTGATCTCCTTGAAGTCCAAGGGACTCTCAAGAGTCTTCTCCAACACCACACTTCAAAAGCATCAATTCTTCAGCACTCAACTTTCTTTATGGTCCAACTCTCACATCCATGCATAACTACTGCAAAAACCATAGCTTTGACTAGACGGACCTTTGTTGGCAAAATAATGTCTCTGCTTTTTAATATGCTGTCCATGTGGTCATAGCTTTTCTTCCAAGGTGCAGGAGTCTTTTAATTTCATGACTGCAGTCACCATCCACAGTGATTTTGGAGCCCCCCAAAAATAAAGTCTGTCGCTGTTTCCATTTTTTCCCCATCTATTTCCCATGAAGTGATGGGACCAGAATGTTGAGATTTAAGTCAACTTTTTCACTCTCCCCTTTCACTTTCATTAAGAGGCTCTTTAGTTCCTCTTCTCTTTTTGCCATCTAGGGGGTGTCATCTGCATATCTGAGGTTATTGATATTTTTCCTGGCAATCTTGATTCCAGCTTGTGCTTTATCCAGCCTGGCATTTTCCTTGATGTACTCTTCATATAAGTTAAGTAAGCAAGGTGACAATATACGTCCTTGACAATCTCCTTTCCCTATTTGGAACCAGTTTGTTGCTCCATATCTGGTTCTAACTGTTGCTTCTTGACCTGCGTACAGATTTCTCAGGAGGCAGGTCGGGTGGTCTCGTATTCCCATCTCTTAAAGAATTTTCCTCAGTTTGTTGTGATCCACATAGTCAAAAGCTTTGGCACAGTCAATAAAGTAGATCTTTTTCTGGAACTCTCTTGCTTTTTCAATGATCCAGTGGATATTGGTAATTTGATCTCTAGTTCCTCTGCTTTTTCTAAATCCAGCTTGAGCATGTGGAAGTTCTCGGTTCAGGTACTGTTGGAGCCTGGCTGGGAGAATTTTGAGCATTACTTTACTAACGTGTGAGATCAGTGCAATTGTGCAGTAGTTTGAGCAGTCTTTGGCATTGCCTTTCTTTGAGATTGGAATGAAAACTGACCTTTTCCAGTCCTATGGCCACTGCTGAGTTCTCCATATTTGCTGGCACATTGAGTGCAGCACTTTAACAGCATCATCTTTTAGGACTTTAAATAGCTCAACTGGAATTCTATCACCTTCACTAGCTTTGTTCATTGTGATGCTTCCTAAGGCCCACTTGACTTCTCATTCCAGGATGTCTGGCTCTAGGTGAGGGATCACACCATTATGGTTATCTGGGTCATTGAGCTCTTTTTTGTATAGTTCATCTGTGTATTCGTGTCACCTCTTCTTAATATCTTCTGCTTCTGTTAGGTAACCATACCATTTCTGTCCTTTTTTGTGCTCATCTTTGCATGAAATGTTCCCTTGGTATCTTTAATTTTCTTGAATAGATCTCTAGTCTTCCCCATTCTGTTGTTTTCCTCTATTTCTTTGCATTGATCACTGAGGAAGGCTTTCTTATCTCTCCTTGCTATTCTTTGGAACTCTGCATTCAGATGGGTATGTCTTTCCTTTTCTCCTTTGCCTTTAGCTTCTCTTCTTTTCACAGCTATTTTTAAGTCCTCCTCGGACAACCATTCTGCCTTTTTGCATTTCTTTTTCTTGGGGATTGTCTTGATCCCTGCCTCCTGTATGATGTCATGAACCTCTGTCCAGAGTTCTTCAGGTAGTCTATCAGATCTAATCCCTTGAATCTATTTGTCACTTCTACTGTATAATCATAAGGGATTTGATTTAGGTCATACCTGAATGGTCTAGTAGTTTTCCCTACTTTCTTGAATTTAAGTCTGAATGTTGCAATAAGCAGTTCATGATCTGAGCCACAGTCAGCTCCAGGTCTTGCTTTTGCTAACTATTTAGAGCTTCTTCATATTTGGCTGCAAAGAATATAATCAGTCTGATTTTGGTATTGACCATCTGGTGATGTCCATGTGTAGAGTTGTCTCTTACGTTGTTGGAAGACGGTGTTTGCTATGACCAGTGCATTCTCTTGGCAAAACTCTGTTGGCCTTTGCCCTGCTTCATTTCATACTCCAAGGCCAAAGTTGCCTGTTAGTCCAGGTATCTTTTGACTTCCTACAGTTGCATTCCAGCCCCCTATGTTGAAAAGGACATCTTTTTTGAATATTTATATAAATTCATGAGTGAACTCTGCTGGTAGGCTTGGTTTTATGACCTCTTGGATTTCCTGTTACATGGTTTTCAGATCCTTTTTGCCTCTTCACAGTGATAGATACTCATCATGAGTAAGGATCCATGCTGAACATTGATTCGTGCCCTCTTTACTTGGTTGATAATGAGACTGCCCGTGCATGATAGTGAGTGGCTCTTTCTGGGAGGGTGTGGATGGCTTACTGTAACCTGATCTGCACAAAACGTAGTGAGGAGCAGAATGGCTGAAACTTTGAAAAGGGTAAATGAAAAAGGGAAATTTGTTACATATTTTTGGAATTCTGGGTCATTAAGATCAGACTTCCAGGACCTGTTGGCATGTGAGGGTCTTCGGTTTTCTAGGGATATGGGCTGAAGCACTGCCTGGGGTTCTGGGTGTCAGACAACAGTTGTGGATGAAGGCTTCCCCAGTTAGGTGGTGAATGTACTTTTAGCAAAGCAAGAAACTCCCCCTAACTCAAGAGAAAATTGAGCTATATATTCCCTGGTGGTGAAAAACACACTTGTTCAAAATCTTCATTCCAGTTGTTTAAGTTCCTAAGAGAGCTGTGATCATTGAAAAACCAGGGCATCTGAGTTTTAGAATAGTAGTAATTTAATGTGTATTATGCACCAGACACCACTCTAAGCATCTCACATGTGTTACCATTTAATCCTCCAAGTGGCTTACATCCAACTTAGAAGGAAGAAGCACTATTTTTAGAAAAGAGGAAACTGACCCAGAGAGGTCATCAGCTCATTACTGGGTGTGACCCTGGTCCCTGACCACCGTGCTCTGAAGCACAGAATTTCCTGACTCTTGAAGAGCACTGGACAGGGCCCTCTGGGAGGAGGTAAGACACACTGCGTGGTGGCAGGAACTCAGGGTGAAAAGTGAGAATGTGGCCCGGGTTGCAGCACCAGAAGCTCGTGGTTGCCCCCAGTGATTTATTGATGCTCCTTCAGCTTCCATTTCCCCATTTCTAAATAGGGTGTCTAATAATTCATAAAAACATCAATTTTTGTCACTGTCAAATGGATATAAAGAGAGTTTTCTGGACTATTCAATACTATTATGCTTTTCTTTTAAATAAAAATAAGCATGAGCATAGAACTTAAAATAACTAAGATTGTCAAATGACAGTGACTATATCTAAGGCTGGTGGCATCAAAGATAGCAAAAGTTGTGCACCATGGATCTTAAAACTGGACCTTTCCTCGAGGGTCTGAAGATTTTGCTGAACAAAGGAGAATAAATATCTGTGTATTTATAGGCAACGTGAATTCATAGGAAATAGTTTTTTTTTTAATTGTCAAATTTAGAAAGACACCACTTTATTTACAATCTTCATTTTAAAGTTTGTATTTTATTTTTTAAAACAGTTTCAGAGATACACTGAAGTTGCAGGTACACTATGAAGGACTATTCTTTTTCTGTATCAGTTGCAAATAAATTGTCAACATTATGCTTGATTGTCCCTGAATACTTTAGTGTGTATTTCCTACAATGTAGCAGACACTTAATCATAATACAACCAGCAATATCATGAAATTGACACTGATATATTGCTGTCATCTAATCCTCAGATCCCGTTGTTTCGATGGTTGTTCCAATAGCATCCCTTATGGCATCCTTTCTGTCTTTCTTTCCTTGGGCACTTGCCTCTTTTTGATTTATATCCTTTGGTTTCTGCCCTCCTAAGGTTGATCCAGTGGTTTGTGTAAGCTTCGTGTGGGATGAGATTTGTGCTGAGTTATTTTTTTCCTTGATGGGCAAGGCTGAGTCAGGTGGCAATCCTGTCTGCTGATGATTGGGTTTGTATTTTTGTTTTGTTTGTTGTTTGGATGAGACATTCTGCACAGGGTTCTATTGGTGGTTGGGTGTTGCTGGGTTTTGTATTCAAGTAGTTTCCTTTGTGGAAGTTCTCACTATTTGATACTCCCTAGGATTAGTTCTCTGGTAGTCTAGGGTGTTAGATTCAGTGCTCCCACTGCAGAGGCTCAGGGCTTGATCCTGAGTTTTGCATGGTTCTATATATTCTTTACCACGGTCATGTATTCCTGCCCACTCTCAGCAGGTGTTCTGCATACACTTCTGTGTCTGAAGGTGTATTCCTGATGTATCCACAGAGAGAGATGTATTCCACGTCCACCTCCTCCTCCACCATCTTGTTCTCCCCCTTAGGCAATAATGGTATTTTGAAGTGCTATTTAAGTTTTATCTAGTAGAAAATAGACTAATGTTTAAACTCAGTTTTTCCTAGTAGATATATGATAAATTATCTTTTAATTAGTGATTTATTTTTTCCTTTTCATTTTTTATTGAAATATAATTGGCATACATTGTTATATTTGTTTCAGGGGTACAAGGAACACTTACTTGCCCTTCCACTCCTTGTCCTTGAGAGCAGTACTCATAGCCAGCCTGAATCCTTCGCTGTAAATCCATGTTTGCATTTTGCCAGATGCTTCCAGATCATTGGCATGTTTTGCAGCAGCTGTGTGTGACCTCTGTGGAATAGACGGATGCTCTTGTTATGCAGCCTTGTTGAGACTTTGTTTTCCCCTGATGGCATATGTTTGGCAGGGAGCTTTCTCTTCTAGTTGTCAGTGAGTTTTGGGCAGTCTCCAGATCTAAACACGACATAATTTCAAAAACCACAGCCTTGAGGGCCCAATACCTGTTTCCTGAGGAATTAAATCCTAGCAAATCCAGAGATTCTAAATACAGTATATCCTATTGATTTTTTTTAAAGCAAAAGTCTTTACAGTTAACTTTGGGTTATTGACTGCCATTGAGTTCTGAGAGTAAAATGTCTTCAGAAACTATGCAGTATTTATGATGCTTCAATATATCTATTGATTCTAATTCTTAGTACATACTCTTCATATGACTCAGTGAGAAGCAGTGGACAGAGGTTGGGAGGATGGAAGAAAAGTTGAGGTAGAATACTCTTTCTTTCTCTCTCTTTTTTTTTTTCTTTCTTTTATTTTTTTAGTAAATCAAGTATTTAACATAAAGTCAGATATGTGCCTGTAAAAATGTCCTTGTATAATTTTTTTTTCAGAGAATGGTTCAGTCTTCTTTATTTCATATTCAAGAAACAGAAATAATCTTAAATAGGAAGACCAAAGCAAACCTTGGAAGTAAGTCCTATTAGAAATTTAGTCCAAGAAAAGATATTAATAAGAAAAGGAAAAAAATCCACATCCCTTTGTAGTTAAACAACTAATACAATTAGCAGGAAGGGAAAAAGCAGGCAAGGTAGAAAGAATTAGAGGTTTAAATTTACACTTTTCAAGATTGGATTTCACAGGCAGGCTTCATAGTTGGAGTGATCTTTACTTAGTGTCCTGGTTGACAGAATGTAAACCTCAGTATGGAAAAGGATCCAGCACACAGCAGAGGACAGAGCATCCTCAAAGGTGTGCACTGTGGTACCTTAGTAAAAATGAACCAGATTGACTGTCTGTTCCCATCACTTCCCCGAGGTCTTTACTGGATTCGTGTTTTATGAAACATTTAATCATTAGTTTCTTCAAATAAGTGTAATAGAATTACTGATGTTCTCCACAGTTGCTATTAAATCTCTCAGTCCTATCCAACTCTTTGTGACCCCATGAACTGCAGCATTCCAGGCTTCCCTATCCTTCACCATCTCCCAGAGCTTGCTCAAACTCATGTCCATTGAGTTGGTGATGCCATCCAACCATCTCATCCTCTATCATCCCCTTCTACTCCTGCCTTCAATCTTTCCCAGCATCAGGGTCTTATCTAATGAGTCGGCTCTTCGCATCAAGTGGCCAAAATATTGGAACTTTAGCATCAGTCCTTCCAATGAATATTCAGGATTGATTTCCTTTAGGATTGACTGGTTTGATCTCCTTGCAGTTCAGGGGGCTCTCAAGAGTTTTCTCTAACACCACAGTTCAAAAGCATGAATTCTTCAGCCCTCAGCCTTCTTTATGGTCCAACTGTCTCATCCATACAAAGCCTTAGCTTTGACTAGACAGACCTTTGTTGACAAAGTAGTCTCTGCTTCCTAATACGCCATCTAGGCCCATCATAGCCTTCCTTCCAGGAAGCAAACGTCTCTTAATTTCATGACTGCAGTCACACCTGCAGTGATATTGGAGCCCAAGAAAATAAAGTTCCCCACAGAGCTGTTTGAAAACTGTACTCTTGCATTTCATTGCTTTTTGGGTTGGTTCCTGGAATCCGTGTTCCTCATTTTCCAGTATGAATGTGCTTTAGGTGAATGTCAGAATTAAAAAAGAAAGCTTGTTGATCTCGGATCACTTAACGTATCGATACTGTGGACTTAGTAAAATCCAGACATTATGTTTCTTTCTACTCTGTCTGAGACATGACATCGGCTGCCATGTAATGAAGGTAGCGACTGAGGTTTTGATAACTATGCTCCTTTTAGATGAATGGCTTCCAGGGAATTCCTGGAAAATGAAAGTTAGAATGACAACTCGGCTTCACTGGAAATGAATGACGTGGGAATGTTCACATACTTTCTTACCTCATTTTAACTTGAGATTCTAATTTGATTGGTGAAATCCAAGGGTAGGCACGTTGGAGGACAGCTCTCCCAGCTGTCTGTCCTCCAGCCACTTGGTGTCTGCTTCTCCGAACCTCCTTGTCCACCCCTGGAACTCCATTGACAGGCTGCTCTCAGATGAAATCTTCTGCTCACCATCTCCTCCTCTGAAGCATTTCTCATCCCCTCCTTCCTCAGTCATTCTTCCAGGTCAAAGACCCTCCTATTGTAAACTCAGAGCAACCTCACCCTTAGAGCACTTAGCCTGGATGCTCCACACACAGCCCCAACATTTCCTGTCATCTCCTCCAGCATCATGTAAGTTCCACGTCTGCTGCTTTTCTTTAGTAGCATATTCCCACTGAGAACCCACTAAGCATCCTAAAGAAATATTTACCAAATAAATGCACTTACTTATAGTAAACATAACACTAGCTTTGACACGTTCTCTTAAATAGAATGTTTTTAAAAACATCAAGCTTTTGATCATTACTTTAAGTGATGACATATATTTTAAGGAGAAAGATGACCTGTGATCAGATGTTCCACAAAGTTAATCTGAGGATCAGTTTTTACTTTTATTTTTTTTTACTTTTTTACTTTTACTTTTATTTTACTTTTATTTATTACCTTTATCATGAAATAAAGACTCTCACTTTCTCATAACCGTGACAGGAAGTCAGGTCTCTGGCACTACGTCCCCCGCATAAAGCACAGCTGAGAGCTGCCTGGATTGACCTCCTGTGTTTCTCCAGCGCGTCACAATCACTGACTTCCTTGTGCGTCCCCAAGGGGCCTGAAGAGAGACTGTACTCATGGCTCTATGGAGCGTCCTTCTGCTCCGGACCTTCTCCTCTTCCCCTCCCGCCCTCTCTCACTTCAAATGACCAGGCACCCTCAGGAATTAATCCCTGGATGTTGACTGCATCACTCCATGTTGCAACATTTGCTTTGGAAGCTCCAGTGTTACCACTTTCCTTTCCTTTTGGAGTCTCTTTATTGAGTGAACTTCCTGCAGAAGGATGAGTCATCCCAGATGGATAATCCTTAGACCAGACTGCTAATTCTCAATCCTATCCATTCAGTGCCTCCTTTTCCTAACAAATATGTTATTGTCGACTGAAAAATACGTACAGACTAAAAGTTGAGAACTATGTTTTACTTGGCAGACATTCTGAGGACGTAAGCCTGGAATACAGCCTCTCAGAGAGCTCTGAGTGACTGTCCCAAAGAGGTCAGGATGTATAAAAGGAAAAAACATGAACATCAAGAGGTGACTGCTAATCACAAAAACAGACATCTCAAGTTAATGCCCTCAGTGCCTTTCTGTGTATAGGAAGATGCAAGAGTCTGGGTTCACTGAAACATGCCTTTAATATGCACCTTAACTGCTTAGGGCCAGTGTCCTGTTTGACTCCCTCCTGTATCCTCTCAGGGCTCACAGAGGAGGCGGCTGTAGTGGCTGGAGGCAGCAGCATCCTTTGTTTACTGAAATGGCATCAACGTTCTTTGTCCACATTTCCTTTACCATTCTGAGAAGAAATTAATAGACAAAAGCCTAGCTACACTTATAACTTGAAAGCTCTGATGTCTACACTCTAAAGCAGAAACAACTCAGTAACCTGGTGCATTTAATTTCATCAATGCATGTAAATTATTGAACCGGAAAGTATGATGAAGTCAATATTTGTCCTTTTATTTATAACCCCTTTGAAAACAGCAGCTAAAATTACCTTTATCACCACTAATAGGATTTTCCGAAATGGTGAACACTTGGTAAAGTTGAAGTAAGGTTTTCCTTAGATGTGACTGGTAATTCCATTTCTGGAAAGCTGTGTATATTGTGCATGTTAAAATATAGTATTGGATATTTAATTAAATGTTTAAAATAATATATATGGAAATAGTAAGTATGTACTATGACAAACCTAGACAGCATATTAAAAAGCAGAGACATGACTTGCTGACAATGGTCCGTCTAGTCAAAGCTGTGGTTTTTCCAGTAGTCACGTACAGATGTGAGAGTTGGACCATAAAGAAGGCTGAGCACTGAAGAATTTATGCTTTTGAATTGTAGTGCTAGAAAAGACTCTTGAGAGTTCCTTGGAGAGCAAGGAGATCAAACAAGCCAATCCTAAAGGAAGTCAACCCTAAATATTCATTGGAAGGACTGTTGCTGAAGCTGAAGCTCCAATCCTTTGACCACTGGATGCGAACACTCGACTCACTGGAAAAGACCCTGATGCTGGAAGAAATTGAGGAGGAGAAGGGAGTGGCAGAGGATGAGATAGTCAGATGGCATCACCAAGTCAATGGACGTGAATTTGAACAAACTCTGAGAGATAGCAAAGGAAAGGGAAGCCTGACGTGATGCAGTCCATGGTCTCATAAAGAGTTGGACACAACTTGGCAACTGAACAACAATATTAATGCTTTTAAAAATAATTTATGCTTACATGTTTTCTTTTCCAATTTATGCTTTGTCTATAGAGTGCTTCTAGGAAATATGCTGGATGCCTGTTGCTGCCCTCCATCCCCAGCAAAGAGGATATACTTTGGGGGGGGGGGTTGTAAAATATGCATTAATTTTTAATAATCATGAAAGTATTCCAATGAGGTAACATTCAATGAGATAATGACTTAACACAAAATATATCATAGTGCACTCTAAGCCCCATCCCCTTAAAACGAGGAGTAGATGGTGAAGGTAGCAGGTTTGTGGAGGGGATGTGTGGCATCCATCTTGAGCTGGGAGCACAGACATTGCTTGAAAGGCCGGAATGGAGGGAGGGTTGCTGTGTTGTGCATTTCCAGTGTTCACACTTCCCTGAGAAATTCTGCCTCAACCACAGACCTGTTCATAAACCACAGGGCTGTCTTTTAACATGTACTCACCTGGAACAAAATACCCAAGGTTTCTCCAAAGAGAGAGGAAAAAAGATCTGCTACTATTGCTGTCCTCAAATTCTTCACTTATATGTGGGATTTAAAAAATGACACAAACGAATTTATTTACAAAACAGAAATAGACTTACCGACCTAGAAAACAAACTTGTGGTTATCAAAGGGGAAAGTGGGGGAGGCAAATTAGGAGTTTGGGGTTAATGTGTACACACTACTATATGTGGGAAAATCCCATGGACCGAGGAACCTGGTAGGCTACAGTCCATGGGGTCGCAAAGAGTCAGACCCAACTGAGCAACTTCACTTTCTTTTCACTACTATATATAAAATAGATAATTTTCAAGGACCTACTGTATAGCACAGGGAACTCTTCTCAATATTCTGTAATAGCCTATATGGGAAAAGAATCTGAAAAAGAATAGGTGTATACACATGTGTGTGACTCAATCACTTTGCTCTACACCTGAGACTAATACAACCTTATAAATCAACTACTTCAGTTAGAAAAAAGGAGGGTTTGGGGAAATTACAATTACTTTTCTCAAAATAGAAAATTAATAAAATAAGCAGTATGATCGTAAATGTTTAAAAGTCCATGGAGAATGAATCCTTGATAAATTTTTAAAAATTTGGAATGGTTTTTATGTTGGCTTCACACAGGCTTTGATCCCTACTGTTATTTTTCCTCATGTTTTAGTTTTAAACCTAAACTGTATTTGATGCTGGGAGCTCTTGTTTGCTTCTGCTTTCCTTGCAGTTTCTTTCTGTCCCTCTGGAAGTCTCACCTTGCAGGAACACGAATCGCACATCCTCATATGTAGTGCTGAGTTGTTTAGAATATGTGTCTGTTTCTGCCAGTGACTGTTTTTATACAAATTCTGTTGTGTGATCTACCTCTAGTTTCTCTCTTTGGGAACATTAACAAATGGTGGAGTACAGGAAGTACTTTCTGTCCTTCCCCTATTTAATAACTGTATCCAGCTCTCCTGGGCAGACAGTCTCTCCTGACATGCATGTACTGAACCTTTCCCAGTGATTGTCTGTGGTGGCAGGCAGGCATTAGAGGAAGGGTGCTAGCAGCGAAGATGAGTGCCTCCAACCTTGTGTCACGAATGTTCACTATACCTTCTTTAAATCCCTTTAAAGCTTTCCTCGTGGCTCAGTTTGTAAAGAATCTACCTGCAATCCGGGAGACTGGTTTGGGTTAAATCTTGGATCAGGAATATCCCCTGGAGAAGGAAATGGCATCCCACTCCAGTATTCTCGCCTGAGAAATTCCATGGACAGAGGAACCTGGTGGGCTACAGTTCATGGGGTTGTAAGAGTCAGACATGACTTGGCTACACCAGCACCACCACCATTCTGCTGATGATACAGGAGAGTAATAGTTTATGTAGAAGACCATCTGGTTTTTCCTGGGAATAAGGCAGAGGTGTTTCAGTGGTATCAAGTATTGATAGTTGCAGGTACCTGCTAAGGGCTTTAGCTACTACCAAAGCGGAGTCCTGACAGGTAATTATTCATGAACAGGAATAGCAGTTGATGGTTTTAATGTTCTTCTTGAGGGATGCATCACCCTCCCCTCCCCTCCTTGTCACCCATGATTGCAACAGCTAATGTTTAGCTGGGCAGTTAGTCAATGAAAGGAGTAGTCAAATGTCTTTATAAGGATATAAAATTCTTATATTTTCTTTCACTGAATGTTGGACAAAAAATGTTGCCTACCATTTTAGTAAACAAAGAACGTTGTTTGCCATTAAGCCCTTGGCCACTGCAGCTGCCCCTAGAGGTGTGCCTGAAGGGATTGGGGTGGAGAGAAGCAGGATGCGGGCCCCAGACAGGACCCCTTTAACATGCACATCAAAGGATTGACTTCAGTGAGCTCAGACTCTTGCATCTGCCCATACGCAGAAAGGCAACTATAATCATTAACTTGAGATGTCGGCTTATTTGTGATTAGCAATAATCTTGATCTTTGACTACATGTTTTTTGTTTTGTTTTTTCAGCAAAAACTTCTATATATCCTGGCTCCTCCCTTACCTCTTTGAGCTCTCTCCCTCAGAGCTCTCTGAGATGCTGTCTCCCAGGCTATAGTTCTCAGTAAGGTCCCCGAATAAAACATAATTCTCAACTTTTAGGTTGTGCTTTTTTTTTTTCAGCTGATAACTTATTTAGGAAATTGAGTGATTCTAGATGTGTATTTGGTTCTGAACTTTTTGTTTACTCACCAATATACAATGATTTGCCAATGTATGATTGTGATATTTTCAGGGGCCCTGAATAGCCATTCAGTTTGAGATTGCTGTGTGTCAGTGTCCACCATCACTATGGGTCTGTCCACTATTGCTGTGTGCATATGTCCGCCATAGCTATTGTCTGTGTCTCCATTGCTGTGTGTCTGTGTTCACCAATGCTGTGTGTACATGACTACCATTTTGCAAATTCCCCTCAGCCTTTGGCATTTAACAACATTCCAGTTGTTCATTTTACCTGGGGAGGAAAGATTTGTAGGACTGTGGTATCTTAGTCTGTGGACTATGAAGAATATACCTCTTGAAAAGCTAGTTTTCAAGATTAGGGGAAATACAGGCCAACAAGTAGTATAGAGACCACCCATAAACTCTGGAATGTATGATGCGTAAAAGGTCTATTTAAGTAGTCATTTAATAATACAGAAGGATTTTTCCTTGAAATTGCTGAGACGTCCTCAGTCCAACACGGAAAATGCTGTTCCATTCATAATGTATTTAACATGCATAGTTTTAATTTTTTTATTTTTTTAATGTTGGCTGTGCTGAGTCTTCATTGCTTTGCGTGGGCTTCTTCTAATTGCAACAGGCAGGGACTACTCTCTAGTTTCAGTGCTCGGGCTCCATTGCAGTAGCTTCTCTTGCTGTGGAGTACAGGCTCCAGGGTGCATGGGCTTCAGTAGTTGTGGCTCGCGCATTTAGTTGCCCCATGGCGTATGCAGTCTTCCCAGACCAGGGATCCAACCTGTGTCTCCTGCATTGGCAGGTGAATTCTTAGCCCCTCGACCATCAGGAAGTCGATGGTCGACTTATTTTTTATTCAAATAAGATGAGAGAAACTAACCACCAGATGGATGATTGCAAAATTAGGAGGTGGATTTCAAGCACACAACTAAATAATTACAGGTTAAAGTGACAAGTGCTCGGATAGAATTCTGTGGGAAGAACAGGGTAGTTGCTGAAGAGGTGACAATTACTTGGTCTTGGGGGACCTGGAATAATCTTCATCATGAGGCAAGATTTGAAACCGTTTGTAAAAGTTCTTATAAACTTGAGAGAC
Organism: Cervus elaphus; assembly: GCF_910594005.1. Lineage (NCBI taxonomy): Eukaryota > Metazoa > Chordata > Mammalia > Artiodactyla > Cervidae > Cervus > Cervus elaphus. The sequence goes on from NC_057829.1 coordinate 10,974,762, forward strand.
GATATGAGGACTTTCCCAGCAGGTGGGAGAAACTTTGCTGAAACGCACAGATGTGGAAAACATTACAGTATTTGGGGTGAGGAATTCTGTGTTGGTGAAGTTGACCCACAGGAGAGTTGAAATTGGATTTGGGTGAGGCTGAGACTGACAGGGATGGATGTGGTCAGATGGCTCTGGAGTGGCGGTGATAAGAGAGGGGGAAATCTGCTCCTGAGATTTTTATCAGGTCTGACTGAGCTAGGAAGTGGTACCTAACTGGATGCGGGCAGGGAGAGACTGAAGTCAGCTTCTTTCCTGGGTGTCTGGAGCAGATGGCCATATGCCAATGTTGGGTGTTCAAAGGAGGTACATGTTTGGGGAAGTTAGGGAACAGATGACCTGTTGATTTTTTTTTTCTTTTAAGTTTTTATTTTGAAATAATTACAGATTCACAAGAAACAGCTTATATAGTACACAACGGTCTTATGTAGTCTTCCCTCAGTTTTCCCCAGTGATAACATCTTACAGAACTATAGTACAATGTTAAAACCTGAAAACTGACATTGGTATTTTTCATAGACCTTTTTTCAGTTTTGCCGGTTTCACATGCACTTGTATGTGTATGTGAATGAGTGTATGTGCACGCATGTTTGTGTTTGTAATTCTATACCATTTTATCATATGTGCTGATTTGTGTAACCGTCACTACAATCAAGAGACAGAATTGTTGGAAATCCCCTGGCGGTCCAGTGATTAGGACTCAGAGCTTTCACTTCCGGGTCCCAGGTTCAATCCCTGATAGGGACAGATCCTGCAAGTCATGAAGGCAACCGAAAAAAAAAGATACACAGTTGTTCCACCTCTGCAAAGATCCCTCTCCCCATGACTAATCCCTGACAGTTACTATTCTGTTTTCCATCTCTTTAATTTTGTCATTTTGAAAGTTCTATATAAATGTAATCATATAGTATGTAACCCATAGCCTTTTGATACTGGCTTATTTTCACTCAGTATTAATTCTGTTGCGATCCAGTCAAGTGTTGAGTGTATCTAAAGCTCATTTCTTTCCACTGCTGAATAATATTCCATGGTGTGAATGCTCTAACATTTGTTTTATTCACTGAGGGACATTTGGGTTGCTTTTAGGTTTGGGCTGTTTACTGCCCAGTTCTGTAATTTGATTATGGAACTTCCACAAGACTTCCTCCAACAGACTCTTAGAGGGCACAAACAAAGCCTTGTGAGCACCAGGAGCCAGGAAATGGGAGCAGTGTCCCCACAAGAGACTGAGCCAGACTTGCCTGTGATTGTCCAGGAGTCTTTGGTGGAGGCATGTGTCGACAGTGGCCTGCTGTGGGGTCAGAGGCCCTGAATACAGCAGTACGTGCACAAGTCCTTTTGAAGGAGGTCGCTATTACCACAATTACCCCTACCACAGTTTGGCCTGTGACTATTTACATACATTAAGTCGTTTTTTGTTTTTTTTTAAATGAAGAATAATTGCTTTACAGAATTTTGCTGTTTTTTGTCAAACCTCAACATGAATCAGCCACAGGTATACATATATTTTTTGTGCTGATGTAAGTTTTCTCATACTGTTCATGGGGTTCTCAAGGCAAGAATACTGAAGTGGTTTGCCATTCCCTTCTCCAGTGGACTATGTTTTGTCAGAACTCTCCACCATAACCCACCTGTCTTGGGTGGCCCTGCATGGCATGGCTCATAGTTTCATTGAGTTGGACAAGGCTGTGGTCCATGTGATCAGTTTGGTTAGTTCTCTGTGATTGTGGTTTTCGTTCTGTCTGCCCTCTGGTGGGTAAGGATAAGAGGCTTGTGGAAGCTTCCTGATGGGAGAGACTGACTGTGGGGGAAACTAGGTCTTATTCTGATGGGCAGAGCCATGCACAGTAAATCTTTAATCCAACTCTCTGTTGATGGGCAAGGCTGTGTTCTCTCCCTGTTGTTTGGCCTGAGGCAAACTGTGGTGGGGTAATTATGGTGATGGTGACCTTCAAAAGGACTTGTGCACGCACTGTTGTATGCAGTGCCTGGACCCTGCAGCAGGCCCCTGTCTACCCTTGCCTCTGCCAGAGACTCCTGGACACTCACAGGAAAGTCTGGCTCAGTCTCTTGTGGGGACACTGCTCCTATCTCGTGGCTCCTGGTGTGCACAAAGCCTTGTACTTTGTTTGTACAAACAAACATGTATTCCAAATCTGTTTCCCCAGTCCTGTGGAAGTTCTGTAATCAAATCTCCCTGGCCTCCAAAGAGAATTCCTTGGAGGTTGTCAGTCCCTTTGCCAATCCCCAGGTTGGGAAATCTGTTGTGGGTCCTAGACCTTTCTTAACAGTGTGAGAATTTCTTTGGTTTAATTGTTCTGCAGTTTGGGGATCATCTGCTCAGCGGCTCTATGGTGGGGCAAATGGTGACCTCCTCCAAGAGGGCTTATGCCACACACTGCATGACCCAGGTCTGCTGCAGCCAGAGCCTCTGTCCCCACGGCAGGCCACTGCTGACCCATGCCTCTGCAGGAGACACTCAGACACTCAAAGGCAGGCCTGGCTCAGTCTCTGTGGGGTGTCTGGGTCCTGGTGTGCACAAGGCTTGTTTGAGCCATCTGAGCATCTCTGGTGGGTATGGAGTTTGATTCCAAACATGATTTCGCCCCTCCTATCATCTTGTTGGGGCTTCTCCTTTGCCCTTGGACATGGGGGCATTCACACCATGGAATACTATTCAGCAATGGAAAGAAATGAGCTTTCAATACATTCAACACTTGGCTGTATCGCAACAGAATTATACTGAGTGAAAATAAGCCAGTATCAAAAGGCTATGGGATACATACTATATGATTCCATTTATATGACACTTTCAAAATGACAAAATTAAAGAGATGGAAAACAGAATAGTCATAGGCCTTTGAGTACAAAATGAAGCAGGGCAAAGGCTAACAGTTTTGCCAAGAGAACGCACTGGTCATAGCAAACACCCTCTTCCAACAACACAAGGGATGACTGTATACATGGACATCATCAGATGCTCAATAGTGAATCAGATTGATTATATTATTTGCAGTCAGAGATGGAGAAGCTCTATGCAGTCAGCAAAAACAAGACCAGGAGGTGACTGTGGCTCAGATCATGAACTCCTTATTGCAAAATTCAGACTTAAATTGAAGAAAGTAGGGAAAACCACTGAATCTGCATACAATTCAGGAGACCTGGGTTCGATTCCTGGGTCAGGAAGATCCCCTGGAGAGGGGAATGGCAACCCACTGCAGTATTCTTGCCTGGAGAATCCCATGGACCAAGGATCCTGGTGGACTACCATCCATGGGGTCACAGAGTTGGAGACTATTCAGGTATGACCTAAATCAAATCCCTTATGATTATACAGTGGGAGTGACAACTAGATTCAAGGGAGTAGATCTGATAGACAGAGTGCCTGAAGAACTATGGACGTAGGTTCATCATATTGTACAGGAGGCAGTGATCAAGACCACCCCCAAGAAAAAGAAATGCAAAAAGGCAAAATGGTTGTCTGAGAAGGCCTTGCAAATAGCTGAAAAAGGAGCGAAGCTAAAGGCAGAGGAGAAAAGCAAAGACATACCCATCTGAATGCAGAGTTTCAAAGAATAGCAAGGAAAGATAAGAAAGCCTTCCTCAGTGAACAATGCAAAGAAATAGACGAAAACAACAGAATGGGAAAGACTAGAGATCTCTTCAAGAAAATTAGCGATACCAGGGGAACATTTCATGCAAAGATGACTACAATAAAGGCCAGATATGGTATGGACATAACAGAAGCAGAAGATATTAAGAAGAGGTGGCAAGAATACACAGATGAACTATACAAGAAAAGATCTTCATGACCCAGATAATCATGATGGTGTGATCACTCACCTAGAGCCAGACATCCTGGAGTGCAAAGTCAAATGGGACTTAGGAAGCGTCACTACAAACAAAGCTAGTGCAGGTGATGGAATTCCAGTTGAGCTATTTCAAATCCTAAAAGATGATGCTGTTAAAGTGTTGCACTCAGTATGCCAGCAAATTTGGAAAACTCAGCAGTGGCCACAGGACTGGAAAAGGTCAGTTTTCATTCCAATCCTAAAGAAAGCCAATGCCAAAGAATATCAAACTGCTGCATGATTGCACTCTTTTCACATACTAGCAAAGTAATGCTCAAAATTCTCCAGGTCAGACTTCAACAATATGTGAACCATGAACTTCCAGATGTTCAAGCTGTATTTAGAAAAGGCAGAGGAACTAGAGATCAAATTGCCATCACCCGTTGAATCATAGAAAAAGCAAGAGAGTTCCAGAAAAACATCTACTTTATTGACTATGCCAAAGCCTTTGACTGTATGGATCACAACGGACTGTGGAAAATTCTTAAAGAGATGGAAATACCAGACCACCTTACCTGCCTCCTGAGAAATCTGTATACAGGTCAAGAAGCAACAGTTAGAACTGGACATAGAACAATGGACTCCTTTCCAAATTGGGAAAGGAGTACATCAAGGCTGCATATTGTCACCCTGCTTATTTAACTTATAGGCAGAGTACATCATGCAAAATGCTGGGCTGGATGAAGCACAGCTGAAATCGAGGTTGCCTGAAGAAATATCAACAACCTCAGATATGCAGATGATACCACCCTTATGGCAGAAAGTGAAGAAGAACTAAAGAGCCTCTTGATGGAAGTGAAAGAGGAGAATGAAAAAGCTGGCTTAAAACTCAAAATTCAAAAAACTAAAATCATGGCATTCGGTCCCATCACTTCATGGCAAATATATTGGGAAACAATGGAAACAGTGACAGACTCTATTTTCTTTGTTTCTAAAATCACTGCATATGGTGACTGCAGCCATGATATTAAAAGACACTTGCTCCTTGGAAGAAAATCTATGACCTAGACAGCATATTAAAAAGCAGAGACATTACTTTGCTGACAAAGTTCCATCTAGTCAAGGCTATGGTTTTTCTGGTAGTCATGTATGGATGTGAGAGTTGGGCCATAAAGAAAGCTGAGCACTGGAGAGTTGATGCTTTTGAACTGTGGTGTTAGAGAAGACTCTTGAGAGTCCCTTGGATTGCAAGGTGATCCAACCAGTCCATCCTAAAGGAAATCAGTCCTGAATATTCATTGGAAGGACTGATGCTTAAACTGAAGCTCCACTACTTTGGCCATCTGTTGTGAAAAACTGACTCATTGGAAAAGATGCTGATGCTGGGAAAGATTGAAGACAGGAGGAGAAGGGGATAACAGAGGATGAGATGGTTGGATGGCATCACTGACTCAATGGACCTGAGTCTGAGCAAGCTCCGGTGTTGGTGCTGGACAAGGATACCTGGCATGCTGTAGTCCCTGGGGTCATAAAGAGTCAGACACTGCTGAGCGACTGAAGTGAACTTAACTAATCAGTTTTCTCATTTTGAGACAAATGCCCAGCATATGTTAAATGTATATTTAGAATGCATTTTTAAGAAGGTGCCAAACTATTTTCCAGAATGGCTGTTCAGTTCAGTTCAGTTGGTGATGTCAGCACCAGGACCCAGGAGAAAGAAACAGTGACCCCACAGGAGACTTGCCTGTGGGTGTCCGGGAGTCTCTGGCGAAGGCGTGGGTTGGTGGTGGCCTGCTGCAGGATTGGGGGCATGGACTGTAGCAGTACATGCATGGGATCTTCTGAGGGAGGTCACCATTATCTTCATTCAGTTCAGTTCGGTTCAGTCACTCAGTCGTGTCTGATTCTTTGTGACCCCATGGACTGTAGCACGCTAGGCCTTCCTGTCCATCAGCAACTCCCAGAGTTCACCCAAACTCATGTCCATGAGTCAGCGATGCCATCCATCCATTCATTACCTCCACCATAGTTTGCTGCTAAGTCACTTCAGTCATGTCCGACTCTGTGCAATCCCATAGACGGCAGCCTACCAGGCTCCACCATCCCTGGGATTCTCCAGGCAAGAACACTGGAGTGGGTTGCCATTTCCTTCTCCAATGCATGAAAGTGAAAAGTGAAAGTGAAGTCGCTCAGTCGTGTCCGACTCTTAGCGACCCCAAGGACTGCAGCCTACCAGGCTCCTCTGTCCGTGGGATTTTCCAGGCAAGAGTACTGGAGTGGGGTGCCATTGCCTTCTCCTCAGGTAAATAGCAGGGAGGGAACACAGATTCACCCATCAACAGAAATTGGATTAAAGATTTACTGGACATGGTCCAGCCCATCAGAACAAGATCCAGTATCCCCCTCAGTCAGTCTGTCCCATCAGGAAGCTTTCATAAGCCTCTTACCCTTCTCCATTAGAGGGCAAACAGACTGAAAACCACAGAATGGCTGCACCGTTTTAATAGTCTCAGAGTCAGTATGTGAGAGATCTAATTTTGCTACATCCTTGCTACTGTCACCATTTAAAGAATATTAACTGTTTTAATAGATGAATGTAAGGCAATATCTCTTCATGATTCTAATGGGCAATTTTCTAATTGTAAATGACCATCTTAGCATGTGTTTATCTTCTGTGTGTTCCCTCTGTGAAGTCTCTGTCTTTTGCCCATTTTCTTGCTGGATTATAGGCTCACTGTCACCTCTCTGAGCCACCTCATTCTGCCTTGTTGCTGCTGCTGGGGGTAGGAGTGCCATCTGCCCCCTCCTCAGACACCAGGGAGGAGGTCGGGGCAGTGGGTTGCTGGGTAGCACTGCCTCCTGCCAACCAGCTTTACCACATCCCTGCAGGTCAGGGGGAAAGTTTGGTTCTCCACTCGGCCACACTGATTCCAAGAGAGGTCAGTTTTTCTTTTCATTTTTGGTTGGCTGACAAGTATTAAAAATGAGGTGTTTTTTTTTCTACCAGACATCCTTTCCCCAGTCCTTTATGTAGAGCTGGTCCTGGGTCCAGGCCTCTCTAGCACCCCGTCAGGGATGAAGGAGGAAAGAAAATCCAGGAGCTTACATCATTCCTCAGTTTGTGAAGTCCCTGCCTGGTCACCTTCCCTGCATTTTTCATAGCTTTCCTATATTTGGTGGTATCTAAGGCCCCAGATGACAGATGAGACCACCCTTATGGCAGAAAGTGAAGAGGAACTAAAGAGCCTCTTGATGAAAGTGAAAGAGGAGAATGAAAAAATTGGCTTAAACTTCAACATTCAGAAAACTGAGATCATGGCATCTGGTCCCATGACTTCATGGCAAATAGATGGGGAAACAGTGGCTGACTTTATTTTTGGGGGCTCCAAGATCACTGCAGATGGTGATTGCAGCCTTGAAATTAAAAGACACTTACTCCTTGGGTAAGGAGCTGATCACAGAAACACAGGCTGAAGACATTTGTCCTGGGTGGTTGGGTGGGTGTGGGTCTGGTGAGGGAGGTCGGAGGGGATCATTGCGGGTGGGGGGCAGTCCAGGGACAGAGAGTGTGATGCTGTGATAGAAGGAAGCAACACTAGGCAGCAGACACAAGGGTGAGGGTTGATGCCCTTTGAGGATCAAGGCAAAGGTTTGCAGATGAGATTAAGTGTAAAATACTGAGGAAACGGTAGAGGCTGAGTGAGGGAGCTGGTGAAAGTCTGGCTTGCAGTGTTTCCACCTGCATCCCTTGGAACGCTGGCTCTTCAGGAGCATTTCTATCACATCCTCTCTGTCTCTTTCTGACACACACACTTGTTTTATAATCAATTAATTATGAGGATTGCTGTTAAAATGAAATGAAATAGCTCTTTCAACAACATAACTTCTGAAAGTATTTATTTAGCGTGTCGTTGTTAGTCACTAAGTTGTGGCTGACTCTTTTGCTACCGCACCTGCCAGGCTTCTCTGTCCATGGGATTCACCAGGCAAGGATACAGGGGCGAGTTGCCATTTTCTTCTCCAGGGGATCCTTCCAACCCAGGGATTGAACCCGTGTCTCCTGCATTACAGGCGGATTCTTTACCACTGAGCTACCCGAGAAACCCCCTTATTACTATAGTATGTACCACCCAGCAGTTCTTATTGAATCTCAGGACCCAAGTCAATGTTCCCTGGAACCCCACTTGAGAAACACTGGTTGAGCACTGTCAACAGACTTGGCCACAGAAAAGCACATGGTCTCTCTCGACAGCCTCCCCTCCTTCTTCGCAACTGCTCCCAAGCCTCTCCTCTCTGGGAGCTACAGTTTCTCTCAGGAGTTGGAAGAGCAGCCATCAGTTGCAGGGTATGTTGGTTTAGGATCATGGAGGTCACAATACGTGGTGATTCCTGGCAGCCAGGAATTCCATCTATTCTGGCCAGCAGTTGGGTGAGAGGTGTGTCTGGGGTGTTAGGTGCCGTGAGTCTTAGTGAGTAACGAAGTGAAAACTAGTGAAACTAGTGAGTGATCAGTGAAAGCCTCTAACTTAGCAGCAATAGGTCTATTTCGTTTTTAGGCAGACGGGAAATCATGGGAAAAGGAAATTCTGGTACAGACCTGCAGATAATTGGGGTGGGAGTGGGAAGGGGTATGCAGTCCCTGTGCTGGAGACTGAAACGATTTGGTCTCGTGAGACTGGGAGAAGGAGGGCTTGTCATTTGAATGTTTGGAACTTGGAAATTCTTTTATGTGGTTAATTAATATGTGAATGTGTAGTTGCATTATCCATATGTTTGGCCATAAGAACCTATTTCAGCAGAAACTCTGGAATGATAGTGAGCTCATTAGCACCTCCTTCATATATAGAAAGAGTTACATACAGTTTTAAAAGCAGTAGAAGATCACTGTAGCAGGGTTGAACAAATAAGAATGGTGTTATGAGCAGCACGGAATGTTGTGTGGCGGGATTTTCCTTGAACTTGAAGCCCAGTATATATATTTTTATTTCTAGTGTCTGGTGTAATGCTTAGTAATCAGTTGCCCTTTGATTGAATGGGTGGATGAATAAATCCCTAATACTCATCCTTTTTATAACCTGACTTTAAACTGATGGGCCAGCGAAGAACCCTTGAGACTAAATTCACTTTGGGGGTCAAACAGAGTCAGAATTATCTGGATGACCTTTAGGTTCTTGTACAGATTGGTAGTCACTAGTCAGACATAGTTGATGGTTGCCAATAAGGAAAAGAATTTGGAGCCTTAAGGTAGAAAATAACTGACTCTTGTTTTGCGAGTTTTGCACAAGTTTTGCAAGGAGCAGACTGACGTTATGGGCTAGAAGAAGCAGTTGGTCTTAGTGTACTGATGAATAGTAAAATTTGTAGATTTGATGAATACTACTTAAAAATCTGTGGTGTTTTAGTCCTCTGCGTGTGTGTGTGTGTGTGTGCACACGTGCGCACACTCAGTCATGTCTGAATTTTTGCTGCACTGTGGACTGTAGTCTTCCAGGCTTCTCTGTCCATGGTATTTTCCAGGCAAGAATACTGGAGTCTTTTGCCATTTCCTTCTTCAGGGGATCTTCCCAACCCAGAGACTGAACCCACGTCTCTTGCATCGCCTGAACTGGCAAGGAGATTCTTTACCACTGTGCCACCTGGGCATCCCTTTTAGTCCTACTTCTTACACCTTTATACACATATTCCTGCATAACAGATTGATGATTCCTACATGAGAGAGTGATGTTGAATGAATATACAGATGAGTGAATTCACAGGTGCTTTTGCTGAGTGTAACTTTCTTATTTCTTCATCTACTTGTTTGTGTCCTAACACTTGACGTAACTAGCTCTGCCTCATGCATGCTTCGGTGTCTGTTTTGGATCCACATTACCTCACATGGACTCTCACTGTACTCTTCAGGTGATAGTAAACAGCCGGCATGTTCTGCATGTCATTGCGTCCTCACTGTTTCTTCTTTCCAGTGTCCTGTCATTATCTTTCCTCCTTTGACCTCTGTCTTCTCTCTGGACTTGGAGGCCTTCTTTCTTCCTGTTGGATTACTGATTTAATTTTTTAATGTTTCAAGAATTTACTAAGTGCTAAGTAGTATGTCAAGGTTGTATATTGTCACCCTGCTTATTTAACTTATATGCAGAGTGCACGCATGCATGCTAAGTCACTTCAGTCGTGTCCAAATCTGTGTGATCCTATGGACTGCAGCTTGCCAGGCTCCTCTGTCCATGGGATTCTCCTCTGGCAAGAATACTATGCCCTCCTCCAGGGGATCTTCCCTACCCACGGATCAAACCCATATCTCTTACGTATAACCTGCATTGGCAGGCAGGTTCTTTACCACTGATGCCACCAGGAAGCCCGATATGCAGAGTACATCATGAGAAATGCTGGGCTGGTTGGATCACAAGCTGGAATCAAGATTTCCAGGAGAAATATCAACAGTCTCAAATATGCAGATGATATCACTTTAATGGCAGAAAGCAAAGAGGAACTAAAGAACCTCTTGATGATGGTGAAAGAGGAGAGTGAAAAAGCTGGCTTAAAACTCAACATTTAAAAAACAAATATCACAGCATCTGGTCCCATCACTTCATGGCAAATTGATGGGGAAAAAGTGGAAACTGTGACAGATATTCTCTCCTGGGCTCCAAAATCACTGTGGGCAGTGACTGTAGCCACGGAATTAAAAGATGCTTGCTCCTTGGAAGAAAAGCTGTGACAAACCTAGACAGCATATTAAAAAGCATAGACATCACTTTGCCAACAAAGGTCCATCTAGTCAAAGCAGTATTTTTTCCAGTAGTCATATATGGATGCGAGAGATGGACCATAAAGATAGCTGAGTGCTAAAGAATTGAAGCTTTTGAATTGTGGTGCTAGAGAAGACTCTTGAAAAATACCTTGAAATGCAAGATCAAACCAGTCAATCACAAGGGAAGTCAACCCTGAATATTCATTGGAAGGACTGATGCTGAAGCTGAAGCTCCAATACTTTGACCCCTTGATATGAAGAGCCAACTCTTTGGAAAAGACCCTGATGATAGGAAAAACTGAAGGCGAGAGGAGAAGAGGGTGACATTGGATGAGATGGTTGGATGGTATCACTTACTCAATGGACATGAGTTTAAGCAAACTCAGGGTGATAGTGAAGGAAGCCTGGCATACTGCAGTCCATGGGTCACAGAGAGGCAGGGACGGTTTAGCAACTGAACAACAGCTATATAGTCATCCCTGGATGTCTGCAGGGAGGGGGCATGAGGGATGATTGATACAAAAAAGATGCTCTAGTCCCTTAAATAAAATGACACCGTTCTTGCATAGAACACCCCACCCTACCGTCTTGTGTACTTTTAATCACCTCAATTACTTATAATGCCTTATATGATGGAAATGCTGTGTAAATGATTGCTGGAGTGCAGTGAATTGTAGTTACCTTTGGGAACGTTATGGAGTTTTCCCCCCAAATATTTTGGATCTGCATTTGGTTGAATCCATGAATTTGGAGCCCAGGATGCAGAGGGCTGACTACATCATGAATCATACTGGTCACCAGGACCACAGAGATACACAGGGCGTGGCCTTCTCTTACAGAAGTTGTAAACATGTTTGCACATCACCAGTAAGACATGGTGGTATGTGTGGCACCATACAGAGCAAATATAAGGTTCTGTGTTGTTCTAGAGAGAGACTGGTTATAATAGGGGTTGAGGAGGGCAAGGCAGGCTTTGTGGCAGATGTTGTAGCTTTACTTGTCAGTATTATTCTATTGCATCATATTCCAAACGCAAAATTTATCCAACCCTCAAGAAGTTTTCTTGGAGGAACTAGTCTTTGCTAATTAATCCCATCAATAGAAATACCAACCTTTCAGAGTCTAAAAGTCTGTTCTGTGTCTCTTTTTCTGTTTTGCATAAAGTAATTAGCCTCCAACTAATAAAAATAAATGGAAAAACATAAAATAGAAATAAAATGGAAAAAAAAAAAAAGAAAGAAAGAAATACCTACCTTTCAGAATAATCAGTGAGTTCAAAACAGAAACATCCCTTCACTTAAAAGTTGATCAGGTTCTGTCATGTACAGCAGTTTTTGGTTGGGCTGCTTTTCTGTTTAAACAACAAATAATCTTGAAGGGATTTTACCTTCTGAGGACTAGACTCAAACCCAAGACAGGGTGATCTACTCAAATTTCTTCATGCACTTAGAAAATGAAGTATTTAGGCTGTTTTGAAATATCTTTGTAAATGATAGAGACATTAAAATAAAAATTAAAAATCATCCAGATTCTTCATAAAGCATAAGTTTGTGTTTCGGTCAGCCTATGAAATTCTCTACCTTATGTTAAAGTGTAGAAAATCCTCTCCCATAAAGAAACAAATTTAGAATTACAAATTTTTAGCTTGAGATTTTCAAGGGTAAAAGAAGACACTTGTAAAGATAAAGAAACCTGGAGCTATTTTTGTATCAAAAAGAAAATTCAGGAGAATCAAAATCTTTTATTTTTGTTCCATGACTTTATATTTCAGCTGTACTTTTCTTTCTCCAAAAGCACATAGACAATGATTACAATAGGTAAATAGGTACTTTTTCTTATAAAAATCTTATAACAGCTTTAGGATCAAATTCCTTCCAAATTTAATTTGATTAACTTCTGAATAAGAAATACCATTTTTTAAGCAAAATTATTGCATTCCAGAGAGTATTATAGTTTATTTAGCATATGGGATCTGAGTTCCCTGAGCAGGAATTGAACCTGTGCCTGGCTACAGTGGAAGCTCAGAATCCTAGCCTCTGGATTGCCAGAGAAGTCCCTCCAGGGGGTATTATAAACAGCTAAAAAAGAAGAAAGGGAAATCATATTGATTTAAACCATGCTGGAATAAATATTTTGCACATCACCAGTAGCCAATAATGGTTTCCCTGATAGCTCAGTTGGTAAAGAATCTGCCTACAATGCAGGAGACTCCAGTTCGATTCCTGGGTCAGGAAGATCTGCTGGAGAAGAATAGGCTACCCATTCCAGTATTCTTGGGCTTCCCTTGTGGCTCAGCTGGTAAAGAATCTGCCTGCAATGCAGGAGACCTGGGTTCGATCACTGGGTTAGGAAGATCCCCTGGAGAAGGGAAAGGCTACCCACTCCAGTATTCTGGCCTGGAGAATTCCATGGACTATCCATTCCATGGGGTCACAAAGAGTCAAACATGACTGAGAGACTTTCACTTTCACTTTTGATAGCCAATAATATTTGGAAGATTTGGAGATGATCTGGTTTGCATTGCACATATACACTTTAAAATACCTCATGAATTAAGTCAAGCTTTACCTCAAACAGATGCTAAGAAATATGAAAATATGTAGAGTTTTGCTGTATTTAAGATCGTTATCTAAAAACTGCTTGGTTTTTGTTTTTCCAGAGAGCACAGTCAGATGAACTGGAAAAAATTGAAAAGCATGGCCGGTCCTCCAAAGACAAGGAGAACGCCAAGTCTCTAGACAAACCTGAGCAGTAAGCGCACCGTGGGCCCATGGGCAGCAGGCAGGCCTTGGGGGGCTCTCTCCATGGGGAAAACGGGGTGTCTTCTGTGCCTCAGCGTCATGAACGACGTGAGGATGAGCGTGTTTATGTGCATCATCTTTTTCCTCTTAACTTGGCTTTATTTCCTTAGGTTCCTTTATGAACTGTCACTAATCCCCAACTTTTCAGAGCGAGTCTTTTGCATCCTGTTTCAGTCCACATTTTCAGAAAGCATTTGCTCAATTCGGCGCAAACTGGAGCTGCTACAGAAGTTGTGTGAGGTGGGTGCTTGGGTTCTGATACTTAATTGTGCTCAGTCATGTTCATATTTCAAACAAGTTGTCTTTTATTTACAGTAAATACCTCCAACTGAGTACCATTTGAAGATATTTTCTTGATTTCCCCTCAACAAATTGTTAATGATTCCAACCAAATGCTTCAGGAATAGCTATATGACTCGACAGAAGAGAAATATTCTTCTGAAAATAAAGAACAAATGCTTGGCAGAAATGACCAATATTAACATCTAAAACAGTTTGTCCAAATTTAATAGTACCATTTATTCTGGTTGTGGTAAATTATGTTGAAAAGTAGCATTATGTCATTAAAGAGATTTTCAGAGGAAGTGATACACAAATTCAAGTTAAACTATGTGTTTTGGAAGAAGTGAGTGTGAACCTTTCAGGGATAAATCTAAATTTGGAAATTAAACTTTATAACTGTGTTTCGGTTTCCCACACCTTATGTTAAAAATGTTACCCAGAGGCAGGCGCAGTGGACTGATGGCCGTGACATTATACTGTGGTGGTTCTCATGTTATGGGTGTATTTGGTTTCCTTGCAATTACACCACAGAAGCATCCTAGGCTGGTACCTCTCAGCTGAAGAAGCACAACCTGCATGCTGTTAGTGGTGCAGCTTTTTCAAAGTTATCTCTGGAGACGCTGTTCTTAAATAAACCTAAAATGAGCACTGATGAAGCTTGGATATGACCCATAATTATTAGTATGATATGAATATCTGCCACTGACTTAAGAAAATTCAAACAGTAAGTGAGAAATTCTTCTTTATCCTGTTTTACAGACATTAAAACATGGCTCAGGGGTTATGCAGGTTTTGGGTTTGGTTCTTGCCTTTGGCAACTACATGAATGGTGGAAATAATACTCGGGGACAGGCAGACGGTTTTGGATTAGATATTCTCCCGAAGCTGAAAGATGTTAAAAGCAGTGTAAGTATTTTGAGTGAGTGAATGTAGCAAACTGAGGAGTGGATGTCTGTTTTGTAATAAGTTGAACTGTAAACTGGTGTGATAAATGTTTATGCTCCAAGGTCAAAAGTTCTATTATGTTCTGAGCCAGATAAAGGTAATGGCCACCATATATGTGTGATCAAGAGAAGAATAATTTTCCTAAAGTGAGTAATTTTGAATCCTGTATCTAATGAATAACTGAATAGACAGTATTTTAAAATAAAAATAACTAATTTTTACTTTCTTTACCATGTCTGCTAATACTTATCTATTTGGATCTGAGGACTAGTTAATTTTTATGAATTAGACAGTATATCCATCACTTTCTTCTTCTCTCCATGTTAAGCAAGTGGCCCCCAACAGGTCCAGATTTTAAAAACAAAATAAAGATGAGTGAAAGTCACTCAGTCGTGTCTGACTCTTTGTGACCCCATGGGCTATATAGTTCGTGGAATTCTCCAGGCCAGAATACCGGAGTGGGTAGCCTTTCCCTTCTCCAGGGGGTCTTCCCAACTCAGGGATCAAACTCAAGTCTCCCACATTGCAGGCAGATTCTTCACCAGCTGAGCCATAAGAGAAGCCCAAGAATACTGGAGTGGGTAGCCTATCCCTTCTTCAGTGGATCTTCCCAACCTAGAAATTGAACTGGTATCTCCTGTATTGTAGGTGGATTATTTACCAACTGAGCTATCAGGGAAGCCCAAAATTTAAAAGATGACTCTCTTTTTCTCCATATAATCCTCTCTTTGATATTGGTATATATGGGAACATCTAAACCCTCTTTGTGAAGCTTTAATCTCTATCCTTTAGAAATAAATTCTATTATTTTCAAAGTTTACAATGTCAGACTTTAACCACTCTGGTGGTTTCCTTGATCTTATATTTCTACCAACACTCTCATAATCTCTTAGACATCAAGTTTAAACAAACACAAGTAGAGAAGTGGAATTTTTTAAAAAATTAAGCTTCCTAAAGGATGTTCTCATGCCTACCAGTATCAGAGAGAGGATTATATGGAGAAAAAGAGAATCATCTCTTAAATATTTTTTTCTCCATATGATCTTCTTCCTGATATTGGTAGGCGTGGGAACATCTAAGCCCTCTTGCAAGCATAATTATTTTTCTTAAAATTAACATCTAAGAGATTATGAGAGTGTCGGTAGAAACATAAGATCAGGGAAACTACCAGAGTGGTTAAAGTCTGACATTGTAAACTTTGAAAATCATAGAATTTATTTCTGAAGGATAGAGATTAAAGAAGCTTCACAAAGATCTGTATGATGAAGGAAATGTTTTTAAAATATTCAATTCAAGTGAGGGATTTCCCAGGTGGCACTAGTGATAAAGAATGTGCCTGCCAGTGAAGGAGACATAAGAGACCCTGGGTCAGGCTCGATTCCTAGTCGGGAAGATCCCCTGGAGGAGGGCTTCGCAATCCACTCCAATATTCTTGCTGAAGAATCCCATGGATAGAGAAACCAGGCAGTCTACATTCCACTGGGTCGCAAAGAGTTGGACATGACTGGAGCGACTTAGCATGCCCTCCCACAAGTTTAAGTGAACAGTTGGCCTATGAAAATGAAAATATAGAGAATTGTCCTTCTAGATAGGAAATAATAATAATAAGGAAATAATCTCCCTGACAGAAGAGAGATACTTATTTTGCTTTTTCCTGCGGGTCAACAACTCACTGGTTTATTTAGTCATTACACTCATGTGTTCATTTGACATTCTTTTATCCAGCTTCTATGAAATGCCAGACACTGTGCTTTTCCAAAGTTGGGAAAAGCATAGTCCTTTCTTGGAACACAAACAGCATATAACTTTTGTGATTTTTATGGTTCTGTCTGTTGAAATGCCTTTTTATTTGTATGACAGACATTTTCTCAGGAACCTTCAATATGTCAACCTGATAAATCACATTTATTCAAAATTTATTTATTCTTCTAAACACATGGTAGCTTTTGAATAGCTCTTTTTTATAAGATGTATTTATTTATTTTTATTTTTGTGCTGGATCTTCGCTGCTGCACATGCAGTCTTTAATTTCAGCGAGCAGGGCCTACTCTCCAGTTGCAGTGCACAGGCTTCTCATTGCGGTGGTTTCTCTTGTCCTGGAGCACGGGCTCTAAGTGTGCAGGCCTCAGTAGTTGCAGCTCTCGGGCTCTGGAACATGAGCTCAGTAGTTGTGGCACACGGGCTTAGCCCCAAGCATGTGGAACCTTCCCGGATCGGGAATCCAACGTGTGCCCCCAGCACTGGCTGGTGGATTCTTAACCACTGGACCACCAGGGAAATACTGAATAGTTCTTACCAACTGATTGTTGGATTGAAACAAGTAACTTTTGCAAATAACATTAGAATATAAATATAATCAATAAAATGTTACTTATAAAAATGAATCTGAAATAGATTCTTATGGTCATAATTATATATGTATAAGGGATTATTTGTTTTTTGTATTGGTTAATATATCTTATTCAATCCTCCTATAAGTTAAATTTCATTAATTTAAATAATTAAGGAATGATATAGATACAAATAATCAAGAAGTAAGATTTTTTTAATAATTTAACTTGCATTCTCACAAGGGCTATGCAAAGTCTATTTGGTTCTTTCTCTATAAAATAAAGATAACTATGTCTGTATAGTTTCATAGACTTGCACGTGTGCACGCGTGGAACTGTTACTCAGATCACTCAGAATTACCTAGGCATTTAGTGTGTGTTTTGTTAATTGACTGAGGTGTTGCTGATCATTTCACTGATTTGCAAGTTAGGAAAGACAAAGGAAGTTAGTTGCTTAAATCATTTTACAAGTAATCCTGCTTCTAATTAATGTACTACTTTTGTTACTATAGCTATGTATTTCTGTGTAATCAATGTATATAGTAAAATATGTTGTTGTTGTTGCTTAGTTTAAGTCATGTCCAACTCTTTGCAACCCCATGAACAGTAGCCCGCCAGGCTCCTCTGTCCATGGGATTTCCCAGGCAAGAATCCTGGAGTGGGTTGCCATTTCCTTCTCCAGGGGATCTTCCCAACCCAGGGATTGAACCCCTCTCTCCTGCATTGGCAGGTGGATTATCTATTGCTGAGCCTCCAGGGAAGCCCCTAATATGTTCAGGGAGTCTGTGTTGTGTTAATCACTCAGTTGTGTCCAACTCTTTGTGACCCTATGGACTGTAGCCCACCCACCAGGCTCCTCTATCCATGAGATTTTCTAGGCAAGAACACTGGATTGGGTTGCCATTCCCTTCTCCAGGGGATCTTCCCGACCCAAGGATTGAATCCGCATCTCCTGCATTGGCAGGCGTGTTCTTTACCATCTGAGCTACCAGGGGAGCCCATCAGGGAGCCTGATAGACATATTATCATATCCCATCAGACTTGTTTATAAAGGAATGTTGCTCTTTTTATCAATGAGGGGAAAGTCATGGTTATATTGAATATTCCAGAAAACAAAGTTTTTATTATAGGGTATGTCTTAAAAAATATGTATTTGGTTTCACACATACCAATTATCTAGTATTTATTTTGAGAATTAAAAAAAAACATGTATTAATGCCTCTAAATGTGCCAGAAAAGAAGGTAGAAAGCTCTTCTTCTTTGAAGATTGCTAGAAATGAAGCAGTTTTTCTTCTTTAGAACTACATACATTGCATTCTTGTAGCTGCATAGATACTAATTCTTGAATCTAAGTCAATGACATAATTTATAACATGAATTTGCATTTTTAAAGCTCCAGCTTACTTGAGATAATACTTAACTTTAAAATTTTCTTAATCTACTTAGTAATAAACCTCAGTCAAGCTTCCTGTTGGAGTGGTCCCTATTGGTTTAGCCATATAGAAATGCTGGTGTTATTTAGTCATTTCTGTTTAGATAGTAGTTATACCTGTTAATAATAAGAAATAAAATTAAAGAATTAATTTTCTGGTTGAGGAAGGTGTGTATAACTGAGACAACCCTCGAAACAGTTGTGCTTCCCCTTGGGGCTCAGGTGGGAACAGAGCGGGGCAGGACAAGACCATCTGGGCCATTAAACGACAGGAACATGAAACAGAGAACGTCTCCTTTCATCCTAAATAGTCTCATCTACATGTGTGGGTTTACTGGGATGAATTTTATTTAATGCCGTATATTTAGTCATTTTTAAAAATGTATTTCTGCTCACTTTGGTCTCTCTGCCTAGGACAATAGCAGAAGCCTGTTGTCATATATCGTGTCATATTATCTTCGCAATTTTGATGAGGTGAGATAATGTTCACAGAGTCACATTTTGTTATTCCTTGTTGTTAAGTGATATGGTCATGTTTGATGTTTGTCATTGCTGCTACTGTTCTGTCCTCATTTATTTAAATGTTCTGTGCTTCGTGCTGACCAGGACGCTGGGAAAGAACAATGTGTGTTTCCACTGCCTGAACCCCAGGACCTCTTTCAGGCCTCGCAGATGAAGTTTGAAGATTTTCAAAAAGACCTCAGAAAACTCAAGAAAGACCTGAGAGGTAACTTACAATGTTAAGGAAACTCAGTTGTTATTTATGCTTCTTTAATGAGAGAACAGATTTTTCAGTGTTTCTAAAGAAAGTAAACATCAATGTAAATAAACATTTTCATATGTGGCAAAAGAAAAATTTTACAAGTAATCTTATTCTTTTGTTGTTTAAAAAACAAACATGTATTAGAAATCTATGTGTATTAAAAATACACATATATTTCTATGTGTATTAGAAATCTAGTTATTTAATCGCACTTGGTTATTTGAATAGCAGCCTCTTTCATCAGGGACAAATTTTATTGTCTTACTTTCACTTTACGTTCAAGAATATTTGTACATTTATCATGTCTTGTTAAAAGACACATATTTCCTCCCCACCTGCCCTTGGTATACTTGCCTAAGATTTTGTGGTATGTGAACTTTCCTGGGAAGAAAACATTTTTTCATGTATTTAGTTAAAAATAAATGCATGTGTAATGGTTTATTGTTATTGTTCAGTTGCTAAGTCATGTCTGACTCTTTGTGATTCCATGGACTGCAGCCCACCAGGCTTTCCTGTCCTTTACTGTCTCTCACAGTTTGCCCACATTCATGTCCATTGGGGCTTCCCAAGTGGCACTAGTGGTAAAGAACCCAGTTGACAATGCAGGAGACAGAATAGATGCAGGTTCTATCCCTGGGTTGGGAAGGTCACCTGGAGAAGACCATGGCAGTCCACTCCAGTATTCTTGCCCGGAGAACCCTCATGGACAGAGGAGACTGGCTGGATAGAGTCCATAGGGTCTCAAAGAGTCAGACACCACTGAATCAACTTAGCACACAGGCACGCATGTCCATTGAGTTGGTGATGCCATCCAACCATCTCATCTCTGTCACCCCTTCTCTTACTGCCCTCAGTCTTTCCAGCATCAGGGTCTTTTCCAATGAGTCAGCTCTTCGCATCAGGTGCCCAAAGTATTGGAGCTTCAGCTTCAGCATCAGTGAATATTCCAGTGAATATTCAGGATTGATTTCCTTAAACTGACTGGTTTAATCTCCTTGGTGTCCAACTGACTCTTTAGTCTTCTCAATTGTTAGTTGAGAAGCCTTAGATCATTTTAAAGAGACTTTGAAATTCTTCAGAATGGTAAATTTAAAGTAATGCACAAAAGCAAATAGTTTACAATTTTTTATTTTTTGTAAATAAAAATCCTTTCATCTGTCCTACCTTTATAAATGAGGTACAGTTGGCTTATAATATTATTATTAGTTTCAGGTGTACAACTTAATAATGACAAAGGTCCGTATGGTCAAAGCTATGATCTTTCCAGTGATCATGTACAGACATGAGAGTTGGACCATAAAGGAGGCTGAGCACCAGAGAATTGATGTTTTCAAATTGCAGTGGTGGAGAAGACTTTTAAGAGTCCCTTAAACAGCAAGGAGATCAAACCAGTCAATCCTAAAAGGAAATCAACCCTGAATACTCATTGGAAGGACTGATACTGAAGCTCCAATACTTTGGCCACCTGATGTGAAGAGCCAGTTCATTGGAAGAGACCCTGAGGGTGGGAAAGATTGAGGGCAGGAGGAGAAGGGAGTGACAGAGATGAGATTATTGGATGGTATCACGGATTCAGTGGACATGAACTTGGGCAAACTCTAGGAGATAGTGAGGGTTGGGGAAGCCTGGCGTACTGCACTGAACAACAAGAAAATTTTCATATGTTATGCACCTGCGTTATTACAGTGTTATATTCCCTATGCTGTACCTTGCATCCCTGTGACTTATTTATTTTGTAACTGGCAGTTTGTGCCTCTTTAATCCCTTTCGCCTATTTCACGCACCTACTTCTTCTTTTCCTGAAGTTTCTTCATTTATGGAGTTGAGAATACCACAACTTTCAATTTAAGCCTCTTTCTCACTATTTAAGCATAGTCAGGGAGGACATTTATGTGAGATTTTCATTGCATGTTGTATCGCTAGATGAGAAGAGGCTGATTTACCCCAGAAGCCAAAAAGATGATACAACTTTTTAAAGAGATTCTACCCTAGTGATCTATAATCAAATTTATAGAGTTGTTATATTCTGCTCATAGATGATTTTATATAGATTTAAATCACCATAGTAACATTATATAGTTTGCTTATAGTTCCTAAATACTTAATATGTATTGTGTGCCTGAGGCATGATAGACCTTTGCTAGGTGCCGTGAGTACCAAAGATATAAGCATCACTGTCAAGGAGGAATGAAATCCTGCCCCTTAGGTGCTCCCCTGAGAGCATCAAATATGGGTGCTCATGGATTGATTATACTCTTTGCAGTTGAAAATGGTGAAGCTCTATACAAGCAGCAAAAAAGAGAGAGAGAGAGAGAGAGAGACCAGGAGCTGACTGTGGCTCAGATCATGAACTGCTTATTGAAAAATTCAGACTTAAATTCAAGAAAGTAGGGAAAACCTCTAGGCCATTCAGGTTTGACCTCAATCACATCCCTTATGATTATACAGTGGAAGTGACAAATAGATTCAAGGGAATAGACCTGATAGACAGAGAGCCTGAAGAACTATGGACGGAGGTTCGTGACATTGTATAGGAGACAGGGATCAAGACCATCCCCAAGAAAAAGAAATGCAAAAAGGCAAAATGGCTGTCTGAGGAGGCCTTACAAATAGCCAAGAAAAGAAGAGAGGTTAAAGACAAAGGAGAAAGGGAAAGATATACCCATCTGAATGCAGAGTTCCAAAGAATAGCAAGGAGAGATAAGAAAGCCTTCCTAGTGATCAATGCAAAGAAATAGAGGAAAACAATAGAATGGGGAAGACTAGAGATCTCTTCAAGAAAATTAGAGATACCAAGAGAACATTTCATGCAAAGATGGGCTCAAAAAAGGACAGAAATGGTATGGACCTAACAGAAGCAGAAGATATTAAGAAGAGGTGGGTAGAATAAACGTAAGAACTCTACCAAAAAGGTCTTAAGGACCCAGATAACCATGATGGTGTGATCCCTCACCTAGAGCCAGACATCCTGGAATGCAAAGCCAAGTGGGCCTGAGGAAGCATCACTACGAACAAAGCTAGTGGAGGTGATGGAATTCCAGTTGAGCTATTTCAAATCCTGAAAGATGATGCTATGAAAGTGCTGCACTCAATATGCCAACAAATATGGAAAACTTAGCAGTGACCACAGGACTAGAAAAGGCCAGTTTTCATTCCAATCCCAAAGAAGGGCAATACTGAAGAATGTTCAAACAATTGCACTACTGAACTCATCTCACATGTTAGCAAATTAATGCTCAAGATTCTCCAAGCCAGGCTTCAAAAGTACATGGACCAAGAACTTCCAGATGTTCGACTTGGATTTTTTTAGAAAAGGCAGAGGAACCAGAGATCAAATTGCCAGCATCCACTGGATCATAGAAAAAGCAAGAGAATTTCAGAAAAACATCTACTTCTGCTTTATTGACTACAGTAAAGCCTTTGACTGTGTGGATCACAACAAACTGGAAAATTCTTAAAACAGATGGGACTATCAGACCACTTTACCTGCCTCCTGAGAAATCTGTATGCAGGTCAAGAAGCAACAGTTAGAACAGACATGGGACAACGGACTGGTTCCAAACTGGGAAAGGAGTATGTCAAGGCTGTATATTGTCACCCTGCTTGTTTAATTTACATGAAGAGTACATCATGTGAAATGCCAGGCTGGATGAAGCACAAGCTGGGATCAGGGTTGCCTGAAGAAATATCAATAACCTCAGATATGCAGATGACACCCCTCTTATGGCAGAAAGAGAAGAGGAACTAAAGAACCTCTTGATGAAGGTGAAAGAGGAGAGTGAAAAAACTGACTTAAAACTCAACATTCAAAAAACTAAAATTATGTCATCTGGTCCCATCACTTCATGGCAAATAGATGAGGAAACAATGGAAGCAGTGACAGACTTTATTTTCTTTGGCTCCAGAATCACCTCAGATGGTGACTGCAGCCATGAAATTAAAAAACACTTGCTTCTTGGAAGAAAAGCTATGAGAAATCTAGACAGCATATTAAAAAGCTGAGACTTTACTTTGTTGGCAAAGGTCTGTCTAGTACTTTTAACTCAGCAAATCTGGAAATTTCAGCAGTGGCCATGGGACTGAAAAAAGTCAGTTTGCATTCCAATCCCAAAGAAGGGCAATACCAAGAATGTTCAAACTACCCTGTAGTTGCACTCATTTTACATGCTAGCAAGGTTATGCTCAAAACCCTTCAAGCTAGGCTTCAGCAGTACATGAACTGAGAACTTCCAGATGTCCAAGCTGGGTTTTGAAGAGGCAGAGGAACCAGAGATCAAATGACCAACATTCACTGCATCATGGAGAAAGCAAGGGAGTTCCAGAAAAACATCTACTTCTGTTTCATTGACTACACAAAAGCCTTTGACTGTGTATTTCACAACAAACTGGGCAATTCTTAAAGAGATAGGAATACCAGACCACTCTATCTGTCTTCTGAGAAATCTGTATGTGAGTCAAGAAGTAACAGTTAGAACAGTACATGGAACAATTGACTGGTTCCACATTGGGAAAGGAGTAGGACAAGGTTGTATATTGTCACCCTACTTATTTAACTTATATGCAGAGTACATTATGTGAAATGCCAGGCTAGATGAAGCACAAGCCTGGATGAAGCACAGGCTGGAATCAAGATTGCCAAGAGCAATATCAGCCACCTCAGATATGCAGATGATACCATTCTAATGGCAGGAAATGAAGAGGAACTAAAGAGCTTCTTGATGAGGGTGAAGGAGGAAAGGGTGAAAGAGGAAAGCTGGCTTAAAACACAACATTCAAAAAACTAAGATCTTGGCTTCCAGTCCCATCACTTTATGGCAAACTGAAGGGGAAAAAGTGGAAACAGTGCCATAGTTTATTTTGGGGGCTCCAAAACCACTGTGGATGGTGACTGCAGCCATGAAATTAAAATACAGTTGCTCCTTCACAGCAAACTTTGAGAAACGTAGGAAAAATTGAGAAACCTAGATAGCATATTGAAAAGCAGAGACATCATTTTGCCAACAAAGGACCATATAGTCAAAGCAATGATTTTTCCAGTAGTCGTGTACAGATGTGAGAGATGGACCATAAAGAAGGCTGAGTGCTGAAGAACTGATGCTTTCAATTTGTGGTGCAGGAGAAGACTCTTGACTTTGCTCGGGAAATGCAAATCAGAACCACAATGTGATATTACCTCACACTTTTCAGAATGGCTGTCATTGAAAAGCACAAATAACAAATATTGGTAAGGACATGGAGAAAAGGGAACCCTTGTGCACTGTTCTTGGGAATGTAAATTGGTGCAGTCTCTGTGGAAAACACTATGGAAGATTTACAAAAAACTAAAAATAGAGCTACCATATGAACCAGCAATTCCACTCCTGGGTATATGTCTTAAAAAAAAAACACAAACACAAATTTGAAAAGATACATACATCCCTATACTTATAGCAACATTATTCACAGTTATCAAGATATGGAAGCAACCTAAATGTCCATCAGCAGGTGAATGGATAAAGAAGATGTACACACACACACACACACACACACACACACAAACACATACACAATGGAACACTACTCAGCCATAAAAAGGAATGAAATTTTGCCACTTACAACAACATGGATAGAATTAGAAGGTACTGTGCAGAGTGAAAAAAGGTAGAAAGAAAAATACTGTGTGATATCACTTACACATGGAAACTATAAAATATTGCAAAATAGTGGATTTAGTAAAAAAAAAAAAAAAAAAAAGCACACTCACAGTTATAGAGAACAAACTAGTAGTTAATAGTTGGGTGAGGGAAGGGAGAGGGATGATATGGGGAGTGAGGAGTGGTTGGTAAAAACTGTCATGTATGAAATAAACTACACGGATGTATTTTATAACACAGAGAACATAGCCAATATTTTAAAATAACTATAAATGGAGTATAACTTTTAAAATTCTTTGTCACTATATTGTATGCCTGGAACTTACATAATTTGTACATCAATTATACTTCAATAAAGAGAAGGTAGGGGACTTCCTTTTGTGGTCCAGTGATTAAGAATCCACCTGCCAATGCAGGGGACACAGGTTTGATCACTGGTCCAGGGAAATTCCACCTGCTGAGGAGCAACTAAGGCCGTGTGCCACAACTACTGAAGCCTGTGTGCCTAGAGCCTGTGCTCTGCAGCAAGAGAAGCCACTGAAATGTGAAATCTGTGCACTGCAATGAAGAGCAGCCCCTGCTTGCTGCAACTAGAGAAAGCCCAAGTGCAGCAATGAATACCCAGTGAAGCCAAAAGTAAAATAGTAAATAAATAAAAATTTAAAAATGAACTTCTGTTTAATAAAAATGAAGAGAAAGAAAAGAAAAGGTAGGCACTTCCTTGGAGATCCAGTGGTTAAAATTTTGGGCTTCTAGTGCAGGGGGCTTAAGTTCTATTTCTGGTCTGGGAACTAAGATCCCATGTGTGCTGGTGTAGTCAAAAATAAATTAATTAAATTTAAAGGAAAAGAAAAAGTAATCTCCCTTGTTGAGTTAGGTTTTGATTCTTCAGAATTTTTTTGACGAGAGAGTAGATGCTTTAGTTATCTACTGTTATGTGATCAGAATACGTGTTTGAAACAAAACTTGCTATCCTAAGATTAGCCTCCCTTCTGTGCCGGATGACAGTAAGGTGAGGAGGTGAATGAGAGGCAAGCAGAGGTCAGAACTAAATGAAGGACTGTCTTAAGATGGGAGATGAATCAGTAGAAAGGCTGACCTCAGTAGCACTGAGCCTCATCACTGGAAATGTCCCCATGTGTGCCCTAAGCCTGGAACTGTGCATGCCTGCATGGCACTTAATCTTCATGACTTCATCATGTCTTTTTTTTTTTTTTTTTTTTTGAGGCTAATTACTTTACAATATTGTAGTGGTTTTGCCATACATTAACATGAATCCACCACAGGTGTACATGTGTTCCCCATCCTGAACCCCCCTCCCACCTCTCTCCCCTTCCCATCCCTCTGCGTCATCCCAGTGCACCAGCCCCAAGCACCCTGTCTCATGGATTGAACCGGGACTGGTGATCCGTTTCACATATGATAATATACATGTTTCAGTGCCATTCTCCCAAATCATCCCACCCTCGGCCTCTCCCACAGAGTCCAAAAGACTGTTCTATACATCTGTGTCTCTTTTGCTGTCTCACATACAGGGTTATCGTTACCACCTTTCTAAATTCCATATATATGCATTAGTATACTGTATTGGTGTTTTCCTTTCTGGTTTACTTCACTCTGTATAATGGGCTCCAGTTTCATCCACCTCATTAGAACTGATTCAAATGTATTCTTTTTAATGGCTGAGTAATATTCCCTTCTGTATATGTACCACAGCTTTCTTATCCATTCGTTTGCTGATGGACATCTAGGTTGCTTCCATGTCTTACACATGTTATAATGTTTTGGTGTCATTCAGTATATTCAATGTTGAAGCTTAAAGAATCAATACCACTGTCTCTTCCTAAATTCTACAGGGTACAAACTTGTGGAGTTTTGTTATATAAAATTATGCTGTTTACATAGATACTACATATGTCAAATAAGTAGTTTAGAATTATTTTAGTTTTGCTTTGGACTGCCCTCACTTAATAGAGTGAATGCATTTAGATGATCTAAGTGACCTCTATGGTATTGCTTATGATAATAAGTAAATGTTGGCTTTTCGTGCTTCCTGAGGCCTCATTGAGAAGAAGGGCCGTTGCCAACAATGTGCACTCCCCATGTCATGTGTTTATGCTGAGACCAGCTCCCCGCCAGAAAACAACTTGGAGGCTTGCTCACACCGCACAGAGGTTCATGCCTTTGCTGACTCTGAAGTTCTGGTCCCTCCTCTCTTAGAACAGAGATACCTTGAGGGGTATCACAGCGGGTGACAGAGAGCTGGAGGGTCATCTAGTCCAGCTGTGTCACCCACAACATCCACACACATCATGTGGCCGTTGATCGCTAGTGTGAGGTAGATCAGGGTTAGTGATGACCAGTAAAGAGTGCAATAATAGTATGGGAAATGCTAACATGTCTGAGTTTGTCCCTATAAATGTCATTCCCACAATCTGAAGCATTGCCTCAGTGCAATGCTTGGGAGAGGAGAGTTCCCTGTTCTTGTTGCGTGTTAGAAGCTGTCCCTCTGGTGGTGGTGGTAATTGTAGCAAACATGATAATCCTCTTATTGTGTATCCAGTAGTCTTCTGCATATTTTATCTATGTAAAACCCTTTCATCTTCATAGCAAAGTAGACACTACTATTAACCCCATATTACAAATGAAGAAACTGAGGCACAGAGGGGGTGCATACCTGGCCAAAGACTCACAGCTTGTAAGTAAACTATAAACCCAGTCTCCAGAACCCATGCTGTTAGCCTCCAGGCCATCCTGCTCTGCTACTGTTGCTGATAAAACTAAAGATAATAGCAGTAATGGTGGTGAAAACTTACATGGGCCTTACCATGTACCAGGCTCCGTTCTAAGTGCTCTACATGCATTGACTGACATTCCTTGTAACAGTCCGAAGAAGCAGGTTCCATCACTGTGTATTACAGATAAAAAGCCTCAGGCACAGAAAAACGGACTGTCTTTTTGAAAGTTACAGCTGTTACGTTTTATCTTTTTGTTGCTTTTACCTCTTAAATTTTTGTAGCCTGTGCACTTGATCTGTCAATGGAAGTGCATCACTTGTGTATGGAGAGTGACCCCAAATACTGAGAATTCCTCTCATTGGAACTCACTGGTCCCACTCAGTCCTGGTCTCCTTATAATATCTGACATTTCCTTCTAAATCTTCTGTCTTCATAGCCTTCTCTTCCTCTGCTTCTTCATTACAGTTGGCATTGCTCAGGTGTTCAACCTTGGCTTGCTCTTCTTCTCACTAGACATGCTTTCTCAAGTGGTCTTATTCAGAGTTTTCCTATATCACTCTGATCTGCAGACTTACACACCCAGCTGCTTGCTGGCAGCTACACATGAATGTTCCACTGGCATCTTAAAACTCAGCGAGTTCAAAAGCAAATTAATTTTCTTTTCTCTGAAAAATACTCTTCTTCCTGTGTGCTTCATCCCAAAGCCTCCAAAGCTATGAACCCAGTCAGCATCCTTCTTTCCCCTCCCTCCTTCACACAATAATGCACATTAGAATCACTGTTTTAATCTTTTTTGTGTCTTGTACCTGGAGATTACTTTTCAAAATGACTAGGATGAAAGCCTTGGCACGTAGACTCAGAAAAGCCTCAATTAACAAACTGAAGAGTAACAATCATATGATCATTTTAATAGATGAAGGAAAAGCTTTTGACAGAATTCAACTTCTGTTTACAATAAGAACTCTCCACAAAGTGGATATAGAGGGAATGTACCTCAACATAACAAAATCTCTGTAGGATAAGCCCACAGCAAACATCACACTCACTGCTGAAAAGCAAGAAGCATTTTCTCTAAGGTCAGGAGCCAAACAAGGATGTCCATCTTGCCACTTTTATTCACCATAGTTTTAGAAGTCCTAGCCACAGCAATCAGACAAGGAAAAGAAATAAAAGGAATCCAAATAGGAATGGGAGAAGTAAAACTGTCACTGTTTTATTTGTTATTTGCAGATAACATGATACTATATATAAAAATTTCTAAAGACACTGCCA
This sequence comes from Cervus elaphus, assembly GCF_910594005.1. Taxonomy (NCBI): domain Eukaryota; kingdom Metazoa; phylum Chordata; class Mammalia; order Artiodactyla; family Cervidae; genus Cervus; species Cervus elaphus. The sequence goes on from NC_057829.1 coordinate 11,003,536, forward strand.
AAAAACTACCAGAACTAATAAATGAATTTAGTAAAGGTAAAGGGTACAAAATTTAATAGAGTAGTCCCCCACATATTAATGTGAACCTTCAGGTTGCAGGCTGTCAATGATGCGAACATTGTCCACATATCCAGCCACATAAGTCGGCTCGTGTGTCTGGCGCACATTGTCACTCGTGTGCATTCCCTAAAGCACTGTGCTTTAGTGTGCTTTGCAGTTGTGAAGAGCACAGTGGGGGAGTGTCTTTATTTCACGCTCAGGATGTCTGAACACAAGCACAGAACAGCAGTGAAAAGCCGATTGTGTTAGTTGGGTACCTGGACTATCTTTGTTGGACTTAGGACCAAATTGGACTTATGAACGTGCTCTCAGAACAGAGCTTGATTGTATATAGGGGACTTACTATACACAGAAATCTGCAGCATTTCCATACACTGATAATGATTATGTGAAAGAAAACTTAAGAAAATGATCCATTTACAACTGCATCAAGAAAAATATACCTGTGAATAAATTTAACCAAGGAGGGGAAAGACCTGAAAACTCTTAAGATGTTGATGAAAGAAGCTAAAGACAAGACAAAGACATACCATGACTATGGATTGGAAGAATTAATGTTGCTAAAATGTCCATACTTCCCAAGGTAATCTGCATAGTTGCTAACAAAATACCAGTGGAATTTTTCATAAAACTGGAATAAATTCTAAAATTTGTATGGAACCACAAACGACCCCAAAGCAATCTTGAGAAAGGACAAAGCCGAAGCTATCACATTCCCTGACTTCAGACTACACTACAAAGAAACAGTAATCAAAACATGATTGGTACTGGCAGGAAAACAGACTCATGTATCACTGGAACAAAATAGAAAGTCCAGAAATAAATTCACACTTACATGGTCAATTAATATATGTCAGAGAAATCAATAATATATGGTGGGGGAAAGGCAGCCACTTCAATAAATGCTTTTGGGGAAACTGGACAGCCACTTGCAAAACAATGACACTGGACTATTTTCTTACACCATATTCAGAGGTAAAGTGGTTAAAGACTCGAATGTAAGACCTGAAACCACAAAATACCTACAGGAAAACATAGGCAGTATATTTTTTTTCATCTTAGGTCCTAGGGATATCTTTTTAGATATGTTTCCTCAGGCAAGGGTAAGAAAAGCAAAAATAAACAAATGGGACTGTCAAACAAAAAAGCATTTCTACAGCCAAAGAACCATCAAAATGAAAGGGCAGCCTGCTGTATAGGAGAAGATGATTTGTGAATAATATACTGGATGAAGGCTTAATATTCAAGTTGTATCAAGAAATCTTATAGCCTAATATTAAAAGGAACAAACAATCCAGTTAAACACTGCAGAGGACCTGAACACTCATTTCTCCAAAGGACAAAAACACAGCCAACAAACACATGATGAAGGTTCTCAACATCGCTAATCATCAGGAAAACACAAATCAAAACCAATGCGCTATCACCTAACTTCTGTTAGAATGACCATTATCAAAAAGACAAGAAATAACTATTGGCGAGGAGAATGTGGAGAAAACGGAACCCTCATTCACTGTCGCTGGGCATGTAAATTCATGCAGCTACTGTAGAGAACAGTATGACGATTCCTCAAAAAATTGAAAATAGAAATATCATCAGTCCAGTTCAGTTGCTCAGTCGTGTCTGACTCTTTGCGACCCCATGGACTTCAGCACACCAGGCCTCCCTTTCCATCACCAACTCCCAGAGTTTACTCAAACTCATGTCCACTGAGTCGGTGATGCCATCCAGCCATCTCATCCTCTGTCATCCCCTTCTCCTCCTGCCCCCAATCTTTCCCAGCATCAGGGTCTTTTCCAATGAGTCAGCTCTTTGCATCAGGTGGCCAAAGTATTGGAGTTTCAGCCTCAGCATCAGTACTTCCAATGAATATTCAGGACTAATTTCCTTTAGAATTGAATGTTTGGATCTCCTTGCAGTCCAAAGGACTCTCAAGAGTCTTCTCCAACACCACAGTTCAAAAGCATCAATTCTTTGGCGCTCAGCTTTCTTTATAGTCCAACTCTCACATCCATACATGGCCACTGGAAAAACCATAGCTTTGACTAGACGGACCTTTGTTGGCAAAGTAATGTCTCTGCTTTTTAATATGCTGTCTAGGTTGGTCATAACTTTCCTTCCAAGGAATAAGTGTCTTTTAATTTCATGGCTGCAATCACCATCTGCAGTGATTTTGGAGCCCCCCAAAATTAAGTCTGACATTGTTTCCACTCTTTCCCCATCTATTTGCCATGAAGTGATGGGACCAGAGGCCATGATCTTAGTTTTCTGAATGTTGAGTTTTAAAGCCAACTTTTTCACTCTCTCCTTTCACTTTTATCAGGAGGCTCTTTAGTTCTTCTTCACTTTCTGGAGTAAGGGTGGTGTCGTCTGCATATCTGAGGTCATTAATATTTCTTCAGGCAATCTTGATTCCAGCTTGTGCTTCATCCAGTCCAGGGTTTCTCATGATGTACTCTGCATATAAGTTAAATAAGCAGGGTGACAACATACAGCCTTGATGTACTCCTTTCCCTATTTGGAACCAGTTCTGAGCTCCAGTTCTGGGTATTTATACAAGTAAAAATGCTAATTGAAAATGATGTATATACCCCTATGTTTGTTGAAGCCTAATTTATAAATAGCCAAGATTTAGAAGGAACCTGGGTATCAACCAATAGATGAATGGATAAAGAAGACATGTTTTACATATACATGTGTGTATATCTGTTTTGTATATATATATACACACACACTCGTTTTACCTACACACACAGTGGAATGTTATTCAGCCATGGAAAAAGGAAAGATTCCTACTTGAGCAGCACAAATGGACCTGGAGGGTATTATGCTAAGTGGAATATGTCAGACGAGAAAGACCAATGTTGTATGACTGTCAGTTATGTGTGGAATCCAAAAAGCAAAACAAATGATCAAACAAAACAGAAAAGATACATTGATACAGAGAATAAGCTTGTGGTTGCTTGGGTAGGGGTGCAGGGATGGTTGAAAAAGGCATGTGGACAAGAGGTATAATCTTGCATTTAATATAAAATAAGTAATGGGGTTTAATATACAGCATGAGGAATATACTCAGTAATATTGTAATAGCTTTGTATGGTCACAGATAGTTACTAGACTCACCATGGTATTCATTCCATAATGTATTTAAATGTTGAATCACTGTTGTATACCTGAAACTAACATAATGTTGTACATCAACTATAATATTTTTAATTTCTTTTTATAATCCCCTAAAGTGAAGCCTTGATGATAGACTTCTTTTGACAGCATTAGATGCTGACATTTATCAGTTATCATGGTTAACAGGATTTCCTAAAACAATTTGTAATTGTTTTAATGCACCATTAGTAGTGTGACATTCTGAACACTGTCTCTCTTTAATTTCAGCCTGTGAAGTTGAAGCAGGGAAAGTTTACCAAGTGTCCTCAAAAGAGCACATCCAGCCTTTCAAAGAAAACATGGAACAATTTATTATTCAAGGTAAATTCTGAAAAGATGCTGCACTTCCCTCCCTGCTCAGCAGAAAGGTAGAAGGCATTTTAAAAAATAGGCATTGGTTTAAAAAGAGTTATTTTAACATCACAGAAAAATAAATGATGTTGTATCATAAATCACACAGTTGTGACAGACGAGCAATTAGCTAAATATGCTGTTTTGTGGATAATATTCATTATTACTGTTTTTTAATGACAGTAAATACAGTAGTTATTAGTTAAAATGGCATATACTTATAAAGGCATTACAATTTTTATGCTGTTTGTAATAGAAAGTTAGATATTCTTTAAAGTCTTATCTACACATACAACTTCAGTTCAACTTGGTATTTGCTTTATCAAAACATTGTGCTACAAAACAAAGTACATTGACGATTTTCTGATCTTTAAAACATTATATTCTATTTTTATAGGATGTATAAATAATCCTGGATATTTAACACCTTTTCCCCAAGGACCATAAACACTTTATAAATATTATGTTCTTGATTCTTCCTGTATTCCTATGAAATAAGCAGCAGTGGAAAATTTCAAGCAGTATTAAAGGAACAAAAAAAATTTAATAGGAGAAATTTATTAATCTATTGCTGTTTGAAATCCTTGAAACATGATTATATCAAAGGACTCACTACTCCACACATTTCTGCTTTGGAATATTGCATATCTTCTGAAGATCAGATCTGTATGAAGCTGTGCTCTGGGGAGGCTCTCCTAGTTCAGGAATTCTCCAGAGGCTGATGTGGCCTGAGACTGAAGCCTAGCGGTGCTCTGAAGACTGGCTTCATCTTCTGTCATTTTACAGGTTGTTCGGGTGTCTGTAATGATGATAACATAGTGAATGAGGTATACTGGAATTTGATTAAACATTAAGCACAGCTCTTTTTTAAATGAGACAATACCATTTAATCATTTAAATTAATTGTGATCTTAGAAACAGAAGTTTGGTCCATCATATATCAAAGCGGTTGTCACTTTCATATCCTCAGGGCCTCATAGCTGAGACTAGAACATCTGCTCACTGATTCCTAAATAGTCCTTGACTGAAATCCATGTTCTGTAGGATCCTGTCCGCTCACTCCACTCTTAATGGTGAAGGAAAGTAAATCTTGGTTTTTCGTCCAGTGGGCCTTTAGGATCAAGAGCCTGTAATTTTATGGAATATTCTTTTTTGCTTATGGGTAAAAAGTAGTCCTTAACTCTATAACTCATTAAAAAAGAAGTCAAACAATTTGCTAGATTTCACATCTAAAACATTAATCAGTGTGTGATTCATATAGTTGGTCACATCATATGTGATTATATTATATAATATTCTGAATCTGTATTTTGTAGACCAAGTCCTGAATTTTTCTTTTGACTTCATCTTTTTGAATGAAGAGCAAAATTGTGTTTTTGCGACCCAGGTAGAATTTAGAAATTGTGCTTATAAATCATACATGATCAGCCATATCTAATCTTTCAAAATCATTATGATGATTCCAAGGTTGTGTGAGACCCTCAGAATTTGCCCAGTAGTTCACTTGGGTGGAGACCGTATCCCTTCAGACTAAATGGATAGGTATCAATTCATGTTTTACTGGTCTTCTGTATTGTATCTCCTTTATTATGAAATTCAGGTGTTAGTAATTCTGCTTCTGCATGACTTCACAAAGAAACAATGACTCTTGTAAAGATAAAACCTTTTTATCCTTATAGGTGTGAAATACTTCACCTTATTACCATTAGGTTAATCCTCATTGAGTTGGACATGACTGAGTGACTTTCACTTTCACTTTTGGGCTTCCCTAGTGGTCAGCTGGTAAAGAATCTGCCTGCAATGTGGGAGACCTGGTTCCATCCCTGGGTTGGGAAGATCCTCTGGAGAAGAGAACGGCTGCCCCCTCCAGTATTCTGGCCTGGAGAATTCCATGGACTGTACAGTCCCATGGGGTCACAGAGTCAGACATGACTGAGTGACTTTCACTTTCAGTCCTAATTATTTATGTGACTCTTTTCTTCATGTCTCTTCATCAAGCACCTTCAGTTAGCCTTTTATTTCTTCTCTGGTTCTCTTCACGTGTTCTATGATTTTAAAAAATTTTTGAACACCTATTTGCCCAAACATTCTTTGGGGTACTGAGTCACAGCAGTGAATAAGAAAATGTTTGTGTCTTAGCGGGCATTACATTGTATGTTATCTGGAAGATGACAACAGCAAATCCTTAGGAAAAACTTATATAGATCAAATGTGTCTAAAATGTGGAAGAAAATAAAAGTCTAGCTTTAAACATGATTGCTCATGAGCCTGTGTTCAATGACATATAGTGAAAAAATGAATTTCAAAATACAGTTCTCTAAGAATATGGCCAATTTTGGATTCCATATTTTTTCTAGTTATCAGGACAAAATTCTAAAATTAAATCTATACACTAAAAATGTGTTCCATTATATATGCCAAATCTTTGTTTATAAATAGGCCTTCTTCAGTAATAAAACCATTTTCTTATATTAACCTATGTGCTCAGGTTCCTTTACATGGGTATATTCTTTTTTTTTTTTTAATAGTCCATCAAAGGCTTTTCAATGTGCTTCATTTTCTAAAGCTAAAGTCTATCTCAGACAACCCAAGAGCCTATATCCAGTGCTAACCAAACATTTTAATTGCATTAGCTCTCACAGTATAATAGAGACCTCTCTTAAGCATACTCAAAGAGCCTCTGAGTCCATCTGGTCCAGTTATCCATTGATCCACCCCCATTTGCACTCCCCATCTTTCCAGTTCTATTCAAGACAAAACTTCATGGCCTTTACTTAAACACCTCTTTGGGGGTGTCCCTTACCTCTGCTCTGAAATAGACAAATTTAGAGAGTTGAGTCCTGCTGCCATAAAGCAGATATTGATTGTAATGGTGCCACCTAAGTGCCATCCCTTATGTAGCATGAATAAATAATATTCAATTATTTATTATACAAATACTGTTCTGAGCATATGTACCCCCCCCCCACAGTTTTATATTCCTTGTGACATTTAACCATTCTCTGAGATTGTATCATTTATTTGTCCCCAAACAGTGTAAGGTCCATTAAGAGAGCACTTTGCTCTGCTTCTTGCTGTGTCCCTACACCTAGAAAAATGCCTGGAGTATAGTATCCACCATCCTGCTCACCAGACAAAAGCCCAACAACCTATATTCACACCAGGGTAGCTCAACGTTTGTTTCTTGACAGGGTGGCTGTCCTTATACAACACTAACTGCTGTCACCTTAGTCATGCCAGAGACCTGCTGCTGGAATTCACTTCTTAGCAGTACTATAATATTTCCCTTGCAAAGTTAGTTTTCTCGGTTTCTGAGATTTGTTTCTGTCTTCTCTTGAACTTCTATAATCTTCCTGTTCACTTATCTATTGCTTTAATGATAATCTCACTTCATCAACATTCAAAAAACTAAGATCATGGCATTCAGTTCCATCACTTCATGGCAAATAGATGGGGAAAAAATAGAAACAGTGACAGCTTTTATTTTCCTGGGCTCCAAAATCACCGCAGATGGTGACTGCAGCCACAAAATTAAAATATGCTTGCTCCTTGGAAAAAAAAGCTTATGACAAACCTAGACATCCACCAGACATGGAAAAATGGACTGGTTCCAGATTGGGAGAGGAGTACCTCAAGGCTATATATTGTCACCCTGCTTATTTGACTTATATGCAGGGTACATCATGTGAAATGCTGGGCTAGCTGAAGCAGAAGCTGGAATCAAGATTGTCGGGAGAAATATCAATAACCTCAGATATGCAGATGACACCACCCTTATGGCAGAAAGCGAAGAGGAACTGAAGAGCCTATTGATGAAAGTGAAAGAGGAGAGTGAAAAAGCTGGCTTAAAACTCAACATTCAAAAAACGAAGATAATGGCATGCAGTCCCATCACTTCATGGCAAATAGATGGGGAAACAATGGAAACAGTGACAGACTTCATTTTCTTGGGCTTCAAGATCACTGCCGATTTTGACTGCAGCCATGAAATTAAACGATGCTTGGCTATGACCAATGTAGACAGCATATTAAAACGCAGAGACATTACTTTGCCGACAAAGGTCTGTCTAGTCAGAGCTGTAGTTTTTGCAATAGTCATGTATGGATGTGAGAGTTGGACCATAAAAAAAAAAACACAAAACAAAAAACTGAGCACTGAAGATTTGATGCTTTTGGACTGTGGTGTTGGAGAAGACTCTTGAGCGTCCCTTGGACTGCAAGGAGATACAGCCAGTCAATCCTAAAGGAAATCAGTCCTGAATATCCATTGGAAGGACTGATGCTTAAGCTGAAGCTCCAATACTTTAGCCACATGATGTGAAGAACTGACTCATTGGAAAAGACCCTGATGCTGGGAAAGATTGAAGGCAGGAGGAGAAGGGGAGGGCAGAAGATGAGATGGTTGGGTGGCATCACCAATCTGATGGACATAAGTTTGAGTAAACTCCAGGAGTTGGTGATGGACAGGGAGGCCTGGCATACTGCAGCCCATGGGGTTGCAAAGAGTTGGATATGACTGGCTGAACTTAACTGAGACATTGTATTAGAAAACTGAGACATCACTTTGCCAACAAAGGTCCCTATAGTCTAAGCTATGGTTATTACAGTAGTCATGTACAGATGTGAGAGTTGGACCATAAGGAAGGCAGAGTAAAGACCATAAAGATCGAGGGCAGGAGGAGGAGGCAACAGAGGATGAGATAGTTGGGTGGCATCACCCACTCAATGGACATGAGTTTGAGCAAACTCCAGGAGATAGCAGTTCATGGGTTCGCAAAAAGTCAGACATGATTTAGCGACTGAACCACAACATACTCTGGTGAGAAAACAGACTCTGTTGTAAAGCTTCTCCCACACCCACCCATCACTGCGTCTGCAAACCTGGCTGAGGACCTTAGGCTTTGCCTTGAATTTGGGGGAGCAGAGACTTAAAGATTTAAGAGAGGGTACACTGACAGCCAGTCATGTATGGATGTGAGAGTTGGACTGTGAAGAAAGCTGGGCACCGAAAAATTGATGCTTTTGAACTGTGGTATTGGAGAAGACTCTTGAGAGTCCCTTGGACTGCAAGGAGATCCAACCAGTCCATCCTAAAGGAGATCAGTCCTGGGTGTTCATTGGAAGGACTGATGCTGAGGCTGAAACTCCAATACTTTGGCCACCTGATGCAAAGAGTTGACTCATTGGAAAAGACCCTGATGCTGGGAGGGACTGGGGGCAGGAGGAGAAGGGGACGACAGAGGATGAGATGGCTGGATGGCATCACCGACTCGATGGACATGAGTTTGAGTGAACTCCGGGAGTTGGTGATGGACAGGGAGGCCTGGCGTGCTGCGATTCATGGGGTCACAAAGAGTCGGACACAATTGAGTGACTGAACTGAACTGAACCACTCAAATGGCAGAAAATGAAGAGGAACTAAAGAGCCTCTTGATGAAGGTGAAAGAGGAGAGTGAAAACGCTGGCTTCAAACTCAACATTCAGAAAACCAGGATCATGACATCTGGTCTCATCACTTCGTGGCAGATAGAAGAGGAAAAAATGGAAACAGTGACAGATTTTATTTTCATGGGCTCCAAGACATGACACTATACATAGAAAATCCTAATGATGCTTCCAGAAAACCAGAGCTCATCAGTGAATTTGGTAAAGTTGCAAGTTACAAAATTAATACACAGAAGTCTCTTGCATTCCTATATACTAATAATGAAAGATCACTGCTGACAGTGACTGCAGCCATGAAATTTAAAAGATGCTTGCTTCTTGGAAGGAAAGTTATGACAAACATAGACAGCATATTAAAAAAGAAAGACATCACTTCCCCACAAAGGTCCATATAGTCCAAGCTATGGATTTTCCAGTGGTCATGTACCAATATGATATTTGGATCATTAAGAAGGCTGAGTGTCAAAGAATTGATGCTTTTGAATTGTGGTACTGGAGAAGACTTTTGAGAGTCCCTTGGACTGCAAAGAGATCAAACCAGTCAATCCAAAAGGAAATCAGTCCTGAATATTCATTGGAAGGGCTGTTGCTGCAACTGAAGCTCCAATGCTTTGGCCACCTGATGTGAAGAGCCAACTCACTGGAGAAGACCCTGATGCTGGGAGAGATTGAGGGCAGGAGGAGAAGGGGATGGCAGAGGATAAAGTAGTTAGCTAGCATCACCAACTCAATGGACACGAATTTGAGCAAACTCCAGGAGATAGTGAAAGACAGAAGACCCTTGCATGCTGCAGTCCACAGAGTTACAAAGAGATGGACATGACTCATTGGAAAAGACCCTGATGCTGGGAAAGATTGAAGACTAGAGGAGAAGGGGAGGACAGAGGATGAGATGGTTGGATGGCATCATCTACTCGATGGACATGAGTTTGAGTAAACTCCAGGAGTTGGTGATGGACAGGGAGGCCTGGCGTGCTGCAGTCCATGGGGTTGCAGAGTCAGACACAACTGAGCGACTGAACTGAACTGAACCAGTCTGATCCAGTACAGCTTTTTGAATCCTGGCAAAACTACTACATCTGAGAAGTATGCTCAGCAAATCAATGAGATGCTCCTAAAACTGCAGTGCCCACAGCTGGCATTGGTCCACAGAAAGGGCCTAATTCTTCTCCATGACAATTCCTGACCACATGTTGTACAACCAATGCTTCAAAATTTGAATAAAATGAACTATGAAGTTTTGTCCCACCTGCCATATTCACCTGACATCTCACCAACCAACTTTCACTTCTTCAAGCATCTTGACAGCTTTTTGCAGGGAAAATGTTTCCACAACCAGCAGGATTCAGAAAATGCTTTCCAAGAGTTCATCAAATCCCAAAGCACAGATTTTTATGCTTCAGGAATAAACAAACTTATTTCTCATTGGCAAAAATGTGTTGATTGTAATGGTTCCTATTTTGATTAATAAAGATGTATTTGAGCCTAGTTATAATAGTTTAAAATTCATGGTCTGAAACTGCAGTTATCCACTCCAGTATTCTTGCCTAGAGAATCCTGTAGACAGAGGAGCCTGGTGGGCTGCTGTCCATAGGTTCTCACAGAGTCAGATACAACTGAAGCGACTTAGCATGCATGCATGCATTGGAGAAGGCAAAGGCAACCCACTTCAGTATTCTTGCCTAGAGAATCCCAGGGACAGAGGAGCCTGGTGGGCTGCCGTCTGTGGGGTCGCACAGAGTCAGACACAACTGAAGTGACTTAGCAGCAGCAGCAGCAACCTAATAAAACACACAGTTGGTCTAATATTTTGGTCAATGCGTGTAATTAATTTAAGTGCTCCCTAAATGAATGGCAGAGTTATCTAAAAAATACCTTAATTTTTACTACCTTAGTAACATTTTATTTTAGTTTGATCGGTTTCATCCTCACAAACTAAAGAAATACATCCAGCATTTGTCACTAGGTTTACATCTTGTATGTTCATGCTAAGTCACTTCAGTCATGTTAGACTCTTTGTGACGCTATGGACTATAGCCCACCAGGCTCCTCTCTCCGTGGGATTCTCCAGGCAAGAATACTGGATTGAGTTTCCATGCCCTCCTCTAGGGACCGAACCCACATCTCTTACGTGTTCTGCATTGGCAAGCAGGTTCTTTACCACTCACATCACCTGGGAAGCCCAATTTAACATCATAAGTGTGTTTAAAAGATTGTGATAACAAAATGTTGATGGTGTTTTTCTGCAAGCAGTGCGTTGAGAAATGGTAGCTCAGTGTCTCCAGAAATCCGAATTGCGCCCTAAGTTTCCAGAAAATTTTTTATTTCTTTCTTTTTTCTTTTTTTTTGGTTGTGTTGCATCTTAGTTGTGGCCTGTGGGATCTTAGTTCCCTGACCAAGGATTGAACCCATGTCCCTTCATTGCAGGGTGGATTCTTAACCACTGGACCAACAGGGAAGTCCCAAGTTTGTTATTTCTAAGATTGCCCTACAAAAGAATCATCTCTCATAGGACTTTATCAAAGCTGATTACAGCAGAGAAAACAACTCCTTTTAGCTTCAAAATCATGTTTTAAAAAATGGAAAACAGAGTAATTTAAAGTATTTTCTGCCATCCCAATTTGGTTTTATGGTTGAAATATGGCTATTAGGTTTGGACAGAGAGCCTATTTTTGTTTTATTCCTTTAGTAAGAATCATTCTTCTGCCACATTGAACTGAAGTGTTTATTCAGTAAAACTTGCTCATACAATGAAGCCAAATCTGTTTTAGTATACATCACAAGGAATCATTATGAATAACTGAAACTCACTTCATTCCACTCACAACTAGCTAGGAGCTTATATTATGTAAAAAGCTGTTAAGTATCTGTTTTCTTTTTTTTTTCTTTTTTTATTAGTTGGAGGCTAATTACTTCACAACATTTCAGTGGGTTTTGTCATACATTGATATGAATCAGCCATAGAGTTACACATATTCCCCATCCCGATCCCCCCTCCCACCTCCCTCTCCACCCGATTCCTCTGGGTCTTCCCAGTGCACCAGGCCCGAGCACTTGTCTCATGCATCCCACCTGGGCTGGTGATCTGTTTCACTTTAGATAATATACATGCTGTTCTTTCGAAACATCCCACCCTCACCTTCTCCCACAGAGTTCAAAAGTATGTTCTGTACTTCTGTGTCTCTTTTTCTGTTTTGCATATAGGGTTATCGTTACAATCTTTCTAAATTCCATATATATGTGTTAGTATGCTGTAATGTTCTTTATCTTTCTGGCTTACTTCACTCTGTATAATGGGCTCTAGTTTCATCCATCTCATTAGAACTGATTCAAATGAATTCTTTTTAACGGCTGAGTAAAATTCCATGGTGTATATGTACCACAGCTTCCTTATCCATTCATCTGCTGATGGGCATCTAGGTTGCTTCCATGTCCTGGCTGTTACAAACAGTGCTGCGATGAACATTAGGGTGCATGTGTCTCTTTCAGATCTGGTTTCCTCGGTGTGTATGCCCAGAAGTGGTATTGCTGGGTCATATGGCAGTTCTATTTCCAGTTTTTTAAGAAATCTCCACACAGTTCTCCAAAGCGGCTGTACTAGTTTGCATTCCCAGCAACAGTGTAAGAGGGTTCCCTTTTCTCCACACCCTCTCCAGCATTTATTGCTTGTAGACTTTTGGATAGCAGCCATCCTGACTGGCATGTAATGGTACCTCATTGTGGTTTTGATGTGCATTTCTCTGATAATGAGTGATGTTGAGCATCTTTTCATGTGTTTGTTAGCCATCTGTATGTCTTCTTTGGAGAAATGTCTGTTTAGTTCTTTGGCCCTTTTTTGATTGGGTCATTTATTTTTCTGGAATTGAGCTGCAGGAGTTGCTTGTATATTTTTGAGATTAATCCTTTGTCTGTTTCTTCATTTGTTTTCTTTATCTGCATATAATGTTGAAGCATGATACAATAGCAGTTGGTGTATTCAGTTAAACGTTATTATGTACTGTATTACTTTAGGATTTCAAGAGCTTGAAATACAACATTTTCAAAGAATATTTATGTAGTCCCTACTAATTATTGGGGGCACTATACTAAATATTTTGTATATGTTAACAGATTAATCTATTTGCCTAAGATTCTGTGTTGTTAGTCACTCAGTCATGTCCAACTCTTTGTGACCCCTTGAACTGCAGCCTGCCAGGCTTCTCCATCTGTGGGATTTTCCAGGCAAGAATATTGGAGTGGATTGCCATCTCCTTCTCCAGGGGATCTTCCCGACCCAGGGATTGAACCCAGGGCTTCCCTGGGGGCTTAGCAGGTAAAGAATTCACCTGCAGTGGGGAGATCTGGGTTCGAACCCTGGGTTGGAAAGATCCCCTAGAGAAGGAATGGCTACTCACTCCAGTATTCTGACTGGAGAATCCCATGGACCGTATAGTCCATGGGGTCACAAAGAGTCAGACACAACTGAGCGACTTTCACTTTCTTTCTCCTGTTTTGCAAGGAGGCTCTTTACCATCTGAGCCACCAGGGAAGCCTAAGATTACAAAGCTAATTTCAGAGGCAGAATCAGAATAGAATACACATCACTGGAGTCTCATTCTAGGGTGCTTTAAATTTCATAAATCATTTACTTGGTGCATCTAGAATAGTCAAAAAGTTTCTTCCTTTCTCAGTCTTAAATTCTATATTTTACAAAAGAAAAAAAATGACGCAAGGGCAGTTGGAAGAACGTCCTTCCTGAAAGTGTTATGCATTGTGTTGCTTTGTTGTTTTCTCTTAAACTTTTCTGTGGTTCTAGAATTACTTCTGGAAACAAACCATTTTGTTACAGCAGCCCAAAGCAGATTTTTGTAAGAAAGTAGGTTAACATTGGAGACTTTTCAAAGTGAAGTCATGGAACATCTATCCTGTTTCGTAATATGGTTAATGATTGACCTGTAGCTTTATGTAAGCATTCTAAAAAACCAAAAGGGAAAGGGGAAACATACCTCTGCTACCATCTCCCAGGATTGCAATGTATGGCAAAAGCCACTACAATATTGTAAAGTAATTACCCTCCAACTAATAAAAATAAATGGGAAAAAAGAAAATTCAGGCAGTCCTGCAGAGGGCCTGCATAACAGTCCACAGTGGCTTTGCAGATGCGTGCAGACCTTCAAACAAACACTGTCTTGAGGTGGTGAAATAGCAGTCCAAGCTGGCAACTGTTTACGTCATGATGCAGTCACTGACATTTCCCAAGTGGCCACAGGTTTGATTTCACGCCCAGTTCCAATATTTATAACCATTTTGCCCTGCTCCTTTCTGTCTTTTAATTTTTCCAAATGGCTGCAAGTGTGCCCCCAAAGGAAATGATTATGAAAAGACAACTTCTTTCACTAGCTCCAGGGTGGTTTTTTTCTTTGATTTTTAAAAATTTTTTGTTCAGTGGCTCAGTGATTTTCAAACTGTGTGTCACAGATAATTAGTGAAGAATGAAATGAATTTAGTGGGTTACAACTAGATTTTGAGATCTAGTGGAATAGACTAAAAATATTATTAAAAGCATTGTAAGAAGTGGGAGTATTTTTTAAACTTTTGTGCCAAATATGTGTGTATGTATATAAAGTAATACATAAATTCCTAGAATGCTTACTGGCCAGTGAAAGTTATTGCCATACATACTTTGTGTGATGGGAGTTTCTGTGTTATTTTAAACACTTTAAAAATAGTGATGTAATCCCTTTCCCAAATTTGGTCTTTGGGTTTGTGTCCAGCTACCATTCTTTATTTATAGACAAATCAAGTAGGGAATCAGTGGGTGCACTGTCATGTCATCACTTGAAGTTAGGAGAAAGTATTAGTATTTTATCTTATGTCTGCATAGAAGTCAGCTCTGGATCTACTCAATTGTAATCTGATGTAGAGAGCACTGGTAAAGATCATTACATATCTTTTCTATTTAGGCTTTTACATGGTTTTCAGACCTTTGCTTGAGAGAATTGTTTTCAACTAATTATTGGAATTTAAATCCTTGACAGACAAATTTGATGTGAATATCAAGTTATCTGGTATTTTATTTTCTCAGGATAATGTGACTAATTTAAAGAAATTACTTAGAAAGTAGTATTAATGAAAATTAAATATAACCTATTCAATCATATCTATTCATAAATTTAAAATAAAATTCTATACTTATGTTCCAATAAAATTTTTTAAAAATAAAATAAACTTTTGGTGGAGTACATTAGCATTAATGTATTAAAACATATTTCATATTATTTGATATATTTTGTTTGAGATGGTTATAACCATTTATCATATCTCATCTATTTCTTTTCTTGTATTTTTAGCTAAAATTGACCAAGAAGCAGAGGAGAACTCACTGACAGAGACTCATAAGTGGTGAGAAATTATTTTCCTTTAATATTTGTTCTCAGAGTAGGCTTATAAACCACTTAATGTGCTTCATCTCAAGGAGTCAATCATTAGCTCAGTTTTTATTTTCAAGCATAAAAGAAACTAACAGTGTACTTTAATTATACATTGAATTTCTGACTTTTATTTTTATAATTCTGGATGATATATAAACCTGTTATATCAAATTATTGTGACTAGATAACTTATTAGCACCTTCTCTTTAGAGAAGGTTTTAGGACTGTGGAAATACAGCAGAAAGGAAGACAGCAGGAAACTATTTCAAGAAAAACTGTGAAGGGTTTGGTTATAGGACATGAGTTTCCATGTGCAAAAGCAGAGCTCAAGCGGGCCCCCTGAGTTCCCCTTGCCTGACCCTTGCTCTCCCAGTAGAGGTTTGCCATCATCAGTTCAGTTCAGTCGCTCAGTTGTGTCTGACTCTTTGCGACCCCATGGACTGCAGCACGCCAGGCTTCCCTGTCCATCACCAACTCCTGGAGTTTACTTAAACTCATGTCCATCGAGTCAGTGATACCATCCAACCGTCTCATCTGTCCTCCCCTTCTCCTCCCGCCTTCAATCTTTCCCAGCATCAGGGTCTTTTCCAAAGAGTCCGTTCTTAGCCTCAGGTGGCCAAAGTATTGGAGTTTCAGCTTCAGCATCAGTACTTCCAATGAATATTCAGAACTGATCTCCTTTAGTATGGACAAGTTGGATCTCCTTTCAGTCCAAGGGACTCTCAGGAGTCTTCTCCAACACCACAGTTCAAAAGCATCAATTCTTTGGCGCTCAGCTTTCTTTATAGTCCAACTCTCACATCCATACATGACTACTGGAAAAACCATAGCTTTGACTAGGTGGGCCTTTGTTGGCAAAGTAATGTCTCTGCTTTTTAATATACTGTCTACGTTGGTCATAGCTTTTCTTCCAAGAAGCAAATGTCTTTTAATTTCCTGGCTGCAGTCACCATCTGCAGTGATTTTGGAGCCCCCAAAAGAAAGTCTATCACTGTTTCCACTGTTTCCCCATCTATTTGCCATGAAGTGATGGGACTGAATGCCATAATCTTCATTTTTTGAATGTTGAGTTTTAAGCCAGCTTTATCACTCTCCTCTTTCACTTTCATCAAGAGGGCTCTTCAGTTTCTCTTTGCTTTCTGCCATAATGGTGTCATCTGCATATCTGATGTTATTGATATTTCTCCTGGCAATCTTAATTCCAGTTTGTGCTTCATCCAGCCTGGCATTTCACATGATGTACTCAGCATATAAGTCAAGTAAGCAGGGTGACAGTATACAACCTTGACATACTCCTTTCCCAATTTGGAACCAGTCTGTTGTTCTATGTCCAGTTGTAACTGTTGCTTCTTGACCTGCATACAGATTTCTCAGGAGGCAGGTAAGGTGTTCTGGTATTCCCATCTCTTTAAGAATTTTCCACAGTTCCCCAGAGGGGGAGAGAGAGATTGATTTTAAGGAATTTGCTCACAATAGTGGCTGCCTGACTTCATTTTATAAACAGTTCTCCCTCCACCATGATTTTAGTCCGTCATCACAGCAGAGCTGGTGTTCCTGATTATCCTCTGCAGTTGACCCTGTATTGGGGCAGTGGTGTTCTTATAACAAGGCATTTAGTTTTACTTTGCACCTCACCAGAGACCAAGTGACAAACTGGTGGGAGATGTATGTGGTGTAATTTCTAGAACAAGTTGAGAGTCATTTATAGACTGTGAGTTGGGCTATAAATGTCCCGGGCATCTTTTCTACACCAAAAGAGAAGGTCCCCAAAGGTTTTGAGGACATGTGTTGTTGCATATTCCCACCAAGGTTGCTATGAAGGAAGGCGGCCAGTGAGGTGCCAGGGCCCTGACGGTCCATCTTGAATGGCACCTGGGAAACCACACCACGTGCCTAGACCAGCTTCCTTAGCCTTCCTCCACCATCCAGGGTTGTAGAGATGGAATACCTTGGTTTTTGCAGCATGCATAATTTTTTCAAGTGTGAACAGTAAGAGATCTTACTAGAAAAGCATATTCACATGAAAATGTGTTGTAAACTGCACAAACTTGTTTTCAGCTTGCTTTGAAGGGAATCTTACTCATTTGTGTTTATATTTGACTACTTAGAAAATAAAAAGCCTTGACTCTTATTCATTTTAAAATGGATAGTGAACTCTCCTCAACAAACTAGTTAGGATT
Source organism: Cervus elaphus (assembly GCF_910594005.1). Taxonomy (NCBI): domain Eukaryota; kingdom Metazoa; phylum Chordata; class Mammalia; order Artiodactyla; family Cervidae; genus Cervus; species Cervus elaphus. The sequence goes on from NC_057829.1 coordinate 11,021,144, forward strand.
CTTTACTGCGGTGGAATATTATTTTTTCAGGTCATTTTATGATTCCCTAACTAAATAAAAGTAGTCAAATGGTTAGTATTTCTAACTAAGAAATGGTTAGTAAGCTTTTAAAGCAAATCAAATCATTTTTATATTCCATTTCTTACCATAACAGTATTATGTGATAATTTTGTCTTTTTATTCATACAATTTTCTATCAATCTGAGAAGTGGGACTTCAAGTTCCTATTTTGTATGTACAGAATTATATAACTTTTAGATAAATTGTTTGACGGAACTCTTCAGTTCTCCCAGAAAGTAAAACAACTGAGCAGATGAGTCTTGAACCACACACCCCAAATCCAAATACACGTTGGATAAGCATGCTCTCATCTTCAGATGATTTCAGTGGCGAGCCAAGAGGTCACTTTGTCTTACAGGGCTTCACCAGAATTCTGTTCCATTAGGTGCAACCCAACTGAATGTGTTAATTTCAGCCTCTGTTTTATTTCTTCTTAATTACCATCCACAGCTTTCTTCAATTATGGCAAAATATCACCAGACCAAATATGATTACTCAGTGTCTGTATCAACTCACAGGTAGAGAATGTAGCAATTCTAGGTTTGTCTAATAAGTGGCCATTCCTTTATATCTATATTTAAAAATAATGAGAATGAGAGTTATAAAACTAACTGCTTACATTCAGTGGTCCTTATTTATAAATTATGGCTAGCTTAAAAATTATCTTAGAATTTCTTTTTTTAAAACTCCATGGGTAAAACCATACTTTATGGTGACAATGATTTTGAAATACAAAAATAAAAGATTTTCTTTTATTTTTTTACTCTTTTTTAATTAAAGTATAGTTGATTTACAAAGTTGTGTTAGTTTTAGGTGTACAGCAAAGTGATTCAGTTATACATATGTCTTTTTTCAGATTATTTTCCCTTATGGGTTATTATAAAATATTAGGTATAGTTCCCTGTCCTATACAGTAGGTCCTTGTTGGTTATTTTTTTCTACATAGTAGTGTGTATATGTTATTCCCAAACTCCTAATTTCTGACTCCCCACAGCTTTCTCCTTTGGTAACCATAAGCTTGTTTTCTCTATCTGTAAATCTATTTCTGTTTTGTATATAAGTCCATTTGTATCATTTTTATTAGATTTCATATATAAGTAATATCATATATTTTTCTGTCTTATGTAACTTAGTATGATAATCTCTAGGTATATCTATATTGCTCCAAAAGGCATTATTTAATTATTTTTCGTGTTTGAGTACTATTCCATTATATATATGTATAATATATATACATATATACACACACACACGTACATACTACATCTTCCTTATCCATTCAGACAATTAGGTTGCTTCCTTGTCTTGGCTATTGTAAACAGTGTTGCAATGAACACTGGAGTACATATATATTTTCAAACAATAATTTTCACTGGATATATGCCCAGGAGTGAATTGCAGGATAATATAGTAGCTCTATTTTTAGTTTGTTAGGGAATGCCCATATTGTTTTCCATAGTGGCTGTACCGATTTACATTCCCACCAACATTGTAGGAGGATTCCCTTTTCTCCACATTCTCTCCAGCATTTGCTATTTGTACACCATTCTGACTGGTGTGAAGTGATACCTCATTATAGTTTTGATTTGTATTTCTCTAATAATTAAAAATGTGGGGCCTCTTTTCATGTGCCTTTTGGCCATCTATATGGTGTCTTTGGAGAAACATCTATTTAGATCTGCCCATTCTTTGACTGGGTGATTTGTTTTGTTTTTTGATATTCAGCTGCATAGTTCTTTGTATGTTTTAGAGATTAATCCCTTGTCAGTCACACTCTTTGCAACTATTTTCTTCAGTTCTGTAAGTTGTCTTTTCATTTTGTTTATCATTTCCTTTGCTGTGAGTTTAAATTTATTAGGTCCCATTTCTTTATTTTTGCTTTGTTTTCCTTTGCTTTAGGAGACTGATCCAAAAATGTATTGCTACAATTTATGTGAAAGTGTACTGCCTGTGTCTCCCTCTAGAAGTGTTATGGTTTCTGGTATTACATTTAGGCCTTTAGTCAATTTTGAGTTCATCTTTTATATGGTGTAGGAGAATGCTGTGATTTTGTTCTTTTACATGTAGCTGTCCAGTTTTCACAGTATCGCTCATTAAAGAGGCCGTCTTTTCTCCATTGCGTATTCCTGCCTCCTTTGTTGTCGACTAAGTGACCGTAATTATGCGGGTTTCTTCCTGGGCTCTCTATTCTGTTCCGTGGAGTTATGTGTCTGCTTTGTGCCAGTCCCATCCTGCCTTGGTTACCATAACTTTGTAATATATTCCGAACCCAGGGAGCCTGATTTCTCCAGCTCTGTTCTTTTCTCTCAAGCTTCTTTGGCTATTTGGGGTCTTTTGTGTTTCCTTAATTTTTGTTATAGTTTTGAGCAAAATGCCATTGGTAATTCGATAGGGATTACATCGAATCTATAGATTGCCTTGGTGGTAAAGTCATTTTGACAATGTTGATTCTTGCAATCCAAGAACAGGGTAAAACTTTCCATCTGTTTGTGTCATCTTTGATTTCTTTCAGCAGTGTCTTACACTTTTTTAGAATATAGGTCTTTTGTCTCCTTAGGTGGGTTTATTCTGAGGTGTTTTATTCTTTTTGATGTGATGGTAAATGAGATTCTTTCCTTAATTTTTCTTTCTGATCTTTGGTTGTTACTGTGTAGAAATGCAGCAGATTTCTGTATGTTGATTTTGTACCCTGTATGTGTGTGCTGGTCACTCAGTGCTGTCCAACTTTTGTGACCCCATGGACTGTAGCCCACCAGGATCCTCTGTCCATGGGACATCTGCCTGACCTGCAGGCAGATAGATTCTTTACTATGTGAGCTACCAGGGAAGCCCTGAGACTTTATCAAATTCACTGATGAGCTTTAGTAGTTTTCTGGTAGCATTTTTAGGATTTTCTATGTATAGTATCATGTCATCTGCAAACAATGACAATTTTACCTCTTTTCCAATTTGGAATTTTTTTCTTTTCCATTTCCTATGGTGAGGACTTCCAAAACTATGTTGAATAATAGTGGTGAGAGTGGACATCGTTGTCTTATTCCTGATCTGAGAGAAAATGCTTTCAGTTTTTCACCATTGAGAGTAATGTTTGCAGTGGGTTTGTTGTATGTGGCCTTTACTATGTTGAGGTAGGTTTCCTCTGTGTCCACTTTCTAGATAGTTTCCATCATAAATGGTTGTGGATTTTGTCAAAAGCTTTTTTCTGTATCTATTGAGATGGTCATATGGTTTTTCTTCCTTAGTTTGTTGGTGTGGTGTCCAGTCACATCACTTCACTTTGTTGATGTGTGATCAATCATTGATTGATTTGTAAATATTGAAAACTCCTTGCATCCTTGGGATAAATCTCGCTTGATCATGGTGCATGGTCCTTTTAATGTATTGCTGGATTTGATGTGCTAGTATTTTGCTGAGGATTTTTGCATCTATGTTCCTCAGTTATGTGGTTGCTTTTTAGTCTCTAAGTCATGTCCTCATGACTTGTGTGACCCCATGGACTGTAGCCCACCAGGATCCTCTGTCCATGGGACTTCCCAGGCAAGAATACTGGAGTGGGATGCCATTTTCTTTCCAGGGGATCTTCCTGACCCAGGGATCAAACCCACATCTGCTGCACTGGAAGGCAGGTTCTTTTCCACTGGGCCTCCAGGGAAGCCCCCATTCATCAGTTATATGGGCTTGTAATTTTCTTTTTCTGTGGTATCTTTTCCTGGTTTTGATATCAAGGTGATGGTGACCTTATAAAAGTAGTTTGAAAGTGTTCCTTCCTCTGCAATTTTGGGGAATATATTCAGAAGCAAAAGTGTTAACTCTTCTCTAAATATTTTGCAGAACTCACTTGTGAAGTCATCTGGTCCTGGACTTTCATTTGATGGGAGTTTTTAAATTACTGATTCAATTTCAGCAGTTGTAATTGGTCTGTTCATATTTTCTGTTTCTTCCTGGTTCCATCTTGGGAGACTCTGTCTTTCTAAGAATTTGTTCATTTCTTCCAGACTGTCCATTTTACTGGCATACAGTGCTTGTAGTAGTATTTATGGTCCTTTATGTGGTGTCAGTTTTAACTTTTCCTTTTGCATTTCTAATTTTATTGATTTAGGCCCTCTCACTTCTTTTCTTAATGAGTCTGGCTAAAGGTTCTAACTTAGTTTATCTTTACAAAGAACCAGCTTTTAGTTTCATTGATCCTTTCTATTGTTTTCTTAGTCTCTGTTTCATTTATTTCTGCTCTGGTATGTATGGTTTCTTTCCTTATACCAACTTTGTGTTTTGTTTATTCTTCTTTCTCTGATTGCTTTAGGTGTAAGGTTAGGATGTATGTTTGAGATTTTTCTTGTTTCCTGGGGTATGATTGTATTGTTAATAAACTTCCCTCCTAGAACTGATTTTGCTGTGTCCCATGGGGTTTTGATCTCATGTTTTAATTTTCATTTATCTCTAGGTACTTTTTTTATTTCCTCTTTTATTTCTTGAGTGATCCATTGGTTGTTTATTATCATATTGTTTAGCCTCCACATGTTTGAAGTTTTTGCAGTTCTTTAGTTTATTTCTTTTTTACTATTTATTTATTTTTGGCTCTTGTGGGTCTTCATTGCTACATGGGCTTTTCTCTAGTTGGGTGAGTGGAAGCTACTCTCTAGTCGTGATACATGGGCTTCTCATTGTGGTGGCTTCTCTTGTTGCAGAGCAGAGGTTGTAGGGTATGTGGGCCTCAGTAGTTGTGACATGCAGGCTCAGTAGTTGCTGCTTGTGGGCTCTGGAGTGCAAACTCAGATAGTTGTGGCCCACAGTCTTATTTACTACAGGGCACGTGGGATTTTCCTAGACCAGGGATCAAACCCATGTCTCTTGTATTGGCAGGTGGATTCTTTACTACTGAGCTGCAGGGAAGCTCATGTAGCTTATTTCTAATCTCACAGGGTTGTGATTAAAAAAGATGCTTTATATGATTCTAATTGTCTTAAGTTTACTGAGATTCACCTCGTGGTCCAGAATGTGATCAATCCCAGCATGTGAGAATGTTCCATACACACTTGAGAAGAATGTGTATTCTGCTGCTTTCAGATGAAATGATTATATATATATATACACACACACATATATGTATGTATGTATGCATGTATGTGTATATACATATATATATATCAGTTAAGTCCATCTGGTCTAATGTGTCATTTAAGGCCTGTGTTTCCTTATTGATTTTCTGTCTGGATGATCTGTCGATTGATATAAGTGAGCTGTTAAAATCCCCCACTGTTGTGTTACTGTTGATTTCTCTTTTTCTGTCTTGATAACATTTGTCTTATTGAGATGGTCCTCTGTTGGATGCATATATAGTTACAATTGTTATATCTTCTTCTTGGACTGATCCCTTGATGATTACACAGTGCCTCCTTTGTCTCTTGTAACAGCATTTTAAAGTCCATCGTCTGCTTTTAGTATTGCTACTCTAGCTTTCTTTTATTTTTATTTACATGGAATACTTTTTTCCATCCTCTCACTTTCAGTCTCTATGTGTCCCCATATCTGAAGTGGGTCTCTTGTGGACAGCATGCATACAGGTCTTGTTTTTGTATCCATTCAACCAGTCTGTGTCTTTTGGTTGGAGCATTTAACCCATTACATTTAAGGTAATTATCAATATGTATAGTCCTATTATCATTTTCTTAATTGTTTTGGATTTGTTTTTGTAGGTCTTTTTTCTTCCCTTTCTCTTTTGTTCCCTTCTATTCTCTAGTTCTCTTGATGACTATCTTTGGTATTAGGTTTGGATTCCTTTTTCTTTTTGTGTGTATTGAAATGTGTTTCAAATATCTTGCATTTGTACTGTCCTCCTCTCACAATTACTGGGTTAGATATCATACATGTGTAGAGATGATTTCCCGTCTTTGCTATATGTTTGCCTTTACCAGTAAACTTCCCCATTTTGTTATTTTCTTGCTTCTTGTTGTGGCTTTTTCTTTTCCACTTAGAGAAGTTTCTTTAGCATTTGTTGCAAAGCTTGTCTCATGGTACTGACTTATCTTTTGCTTGTCTGTAAATCAGTTAATTTCATCATCAAATCTGAATGAGAATGTTGTTGGGTAGGGTTTTCTTGCTTATAGGTTTTTCCCTTTAATCATTTTAAATATATCCTGGCACTCCCTTCTGGCCTGCAGTTTCTGATGAGGAATCAGCTGATAGTCTATGGGGATTCCCTTGTATTTTATTTGTTGCATTTCTCTTATTGCTTTTAGTTTTCTCTATCTTAATTTTTGTCAGTTTGATTATTCTGTGTCTCATTGTGTTCCTCCTTCAGTCTATCTTATCTGGGACTCTGTGCTTCCTGGACTTGGGTGACTCTTATTTTAGGGAAGTTTTCTGCTATTATCTCTCCATAAATCTTCTCAGGCCTTCTCTGTCTCTCTCTTTGTCTCTCTCCTCCTTCTGGGCCCCCATAAGGCAAATGTTGGTGTATCTGATGTTGTTCCAGAGGTCTATTAAACTGTTTTCATTCTTTTTCCTTTATTTTGTTCCATGGCAGTGATTTCCACTACTCTCTTCCAGTCCACTGTAAGTTCTTCTACCTCATTTATTCTGCTATTGATTCCTTCTAGTGTATTTTTTCATTTCAATTATTTTACTCTTCAACTCCGTTTGGTTGTTCTTTATATTTTATAACTCTTTGTTTTTAAAAATTCTTGTTACTTCTCACTCTGTACATCCATTCTTTTCCCAAGCTCTTATATCATCTTTATAATCATTACTCTGAAGTCTTTCTCATGTAAGTTGCCTAACTCCACTTCACATAGTTGTTCTTCTTGGGTTTTATCTTGTTCCTTCTTCTGGAACATATTCCTCTGCTGTCTCATTTTATCTAAATTTCTATTTTTATTTTTATGTATGTAGAAAGTTAGTTATATTTCTCAACCTGGGAGACATGGCCCTCTGTAGGGGGTGTCCTATGTGTCCCAGGAGTGCACTCCTCTCTTGTCACAAGGGCCAGGGATCAGCTGGTCCCAGGGTAGGTTCTGATCTACATTCAGGGACTCAGTCTGCAGGCTGCTCAGTTCAATTCAGTTCAGTCGCTCAGTCATTTCCGACTCTTTGCGACGCTGTGGACTGCAGCATGCCAGGCTTCCCTGTCCATTACCAACTCCCAGATCCTATTCAAACTCATGTGCAGGCTGCTAGATCATAGTTTTCTTGCTTCTGTCTGCCTCCTGGTGATTGAGGCTGGTTGAAAAGCTTGTGCAGGCTTTCTGGTAGGAAGGACTAGTGTCTGCCCACTGGTGGAGAGAGCAGGGTCTTGTCCCTCTGGTGGGTAGGGCCATGTGCAGGGGTGTGTTTATAAGTGTCTGTGGGCTCAGGGTGACTTTAGGTAGCCTACTTGCTTATGGATGGGTCTGTGTCCCCACCTTGTTGGTTGTTTAGCCTGAGGCATTCCAGCACTAGACACTGAAGACTGTTGAGTGGGGGCAGGTCTTGGTACCAAAATGACAGCCTCCAGGAGAGCTCATGCTGGTGAATATTTCCACTGCCAGTGTCCTTGTCCCCACAGTGAGCCAGAGCCACCCCTACCTGCCAGGAAACCCTCCAAGACCAGCAGGTAGGTCTGACCAAGGCTCCTGTAAAGTCAGGCCTTTGTCATGGGCCCGGTGCATTTGAGTCCTTGTGTGCACCCTCCCCAAGCACAGAGCTTCTGTTTACCACACTCCTGTGTAGTGCAGCTCCCGCACCCCAGCCCTGTTTGGACATCAGCCCAGATGGTCTGGGCGCTCCTCTATTGAATGCCAGTTCCTCAGGCTGAGGACCCTGTCAGGGGGCTCAGAATTCTCACTCCTGTGGGAGAATATCTGCCATTTAATTATTCTCCAGTCTCTGAGCCAGCCACCCAAGTGGCATGGGACTTGATCATATCACGGATGCACACCTCCAACTATCTAATTGGGTTTCTTCTTTATGTCTTTGGATGCAGAATATTTTTTTTGATAGACTCAAGTCTTTTTATTGATAGTTATTCAGTGATTCTGGTGTCCTCATAAGAGGAAATGAGCTCAAGTCCTTCTGCTCCATAATCTTGTCCTCTCATGTGTAGTAAATTTATTGCTGCTAAAAATGCAATAGGAAAAATTTCCAGGGCACTTTGAATCATTTCAGTTCAATTCAGTTGTGCAGTTGTGTCTGACTCTTTGTGACCCCATGGACCGCAGCCCACCAGGCTTCCCTGTCCATCACCAACTCCCAGAGCTTGCTCAAACTCATGTCCATTGAGTTGGTGATGCCATCAAACCATCTCACCCTCTGTCCTCCCCTTCTCCTCCCATCTTCAATCTTTCCCAGAATCAGGGTCTTTTCCAAAATGTCCATTCTTTGCATCAGGTGGCCAAAGTATTGGAGTTTCAGCTTCAGCATCAGTCCTTCCAATTAACATGCAGGACTGATTTCCTTAGGACTGATTGGTTGGATCTCCTTGCAGTCCAAGAGACTGTCAAGAGCCTTCTCCAGCACCACAGTTCAAAAGCATTGATTCTGTGGCACTCAGCTTTCTTTATAATCCAACTCTCACATCCATACATGACTACTGGAAAAACCATAGCTTTGACTACATGGACCTTTGTTGGCAAAGTAATGTCTCTGCTTTTTAATATCCTGTCTAGGCTGGTCATAGCTTTCCTTCCACGGAGCAAGTGTCTTAATTTCCTGGCTGCAGTCACCATCTGCAGTGATTTTGGAGGCCAAAAAAAGAAAGTCTGTCACTGTTTCCACTGTTTCCCCATCTATTTGCCATGAAGTGATGGGACCAGATGCCATGATCTTAGTTTCTGAATGAGTTTTAAGCCAGCTTTTTCACTCTCCTCTTTCACTTTTATCAGGAAGGACTTTAGTTCTTCTTCTATTTCTGCCATAAGGGTGGTGTCATTTGTGTATCTGAGCTTATGGGTGTTTCTCCCTGCAATCTTGATTCCAGCTTGTGCTTCATCCAGCCTTGCATTTTGCATGATGTACTCTGCATATAAGCTAAATAAGCAGGGTGACAGTATACAGCCTTGATGTATTCCTTTCCCAATTGTGAACCAGTCCATTGTTCCATGTCTGGTTCTAACTGTTGCTTCTTGGCCTGCATGCTGATTTCCCAGGAGGCAGGTCAGGTGGTCTGGTATTCCCATCTCTTTCAGAATTTTCCAGTTTGTTGTGATCCACACAGTCAAAGGCTTTGGCACAGTCAATAAAGCAGTAGATGTTTTTCTGGAACTCTTGCTTTTTCTATGATCCAATGGATATTGGCAATTTGATCTCTGGTTCCTCTGCTTTTTCTAAATGCAGCTTGAACATCTGGAAGTTCATGGTTCACATACTGTTGAAGCCTGGCTTGGAGAATTTTGAGCATTACTTTTCTAGCGTGTGAGATGAGTGCAATTGTGCAATAGTTTGAACATTCTTTGGCATTGCTTTTCTTTGGGATTGGAATGAAAACTGACCTTTTCCAGTCCTGTGGCCACTGCTGAGTTTCCCAAATTTGCTGGCATATTGAGTGTAGCATTTTCACAGCATCATCTTTAGTATTTGAAATAGCTAAACTGGAATTCCATCACCTCCACTAGCTTTGTTCATAGTGATGCTTCCTAAGGCCCACTTGACTGTCTCACTCAATGGTACTTCGAATGGCATCAAATCATAAGGCTTGTTGCCAGATGTGGTCAAGAACCAGCTTTGGGTTTAGTAGAAAAAAGTAGATCCAATGTCTCCAGTAATTTGAGAGGCCCTTTAAGGGAACCCTGATGCCTAAGTGGACAGCCAGCCAGTAGCTGAGAAAGAGCAGATTTTAGAAACAGTTTGTTTTAGCTATGAGTTCCTTTAGTTTCACTAAATTTAGTTCTGGCATCAATAAAGCAGATAGAAATGACTAAAGGTAAAATTTGAACTATATTACAAAAATCACATTAGATAATTTACCTTAATAAGTTAATTTACATGTTGTACTTGGTAAAGGAAATTAGGCTGTCTCCTTTTTCTAGGAAGCTTGTGACTGTTCCTACAGATTAAAACATTTGGTTTAAAGATGTTTGTCATTTTCCAATGGGATTATATGCTACTAAAATTTTTACATAAAACTGTTTTTAAAATATATTTCAGAATGGAAGTTCTTTTTTTTTTTAAGCTCCCTCTTCACCAGGAATTAAAGACAACTAAAAGATTTGAATGTAATTAATCTTTTGTAAGTAAGACTAGTAAATTTTATTGAATGGAGAAACAATTTTTGCAGCCATGCTTGCAGATTAAAAAATTAATGTTCCTTATTTGAGCATTATTATGAGATGAAGGTTTGACTGTATAGTTTAAAAATATAGTTAGTGTACCTCATAGTACCAATTTTTTTAGAATTTTGAATACACTATTTCTCTCCCCTCATTTATTTGATTAATAACAAAGGCAATTGGAAATAACCGCTAATCAAAGGGAAAAAATAGTAGTGGGAGAAAACACATGTGTGAAAGAATTTTAAATCACACATCTTAAAAAATAAATATTATTTTTCTGCATGTAAGTTTCACTGAGTGGTATTTTACCAAAGTCAAGATTGTGTAACATATGAATTTAAATGGAAAATATTTCACAAAAAATAGACAAAGTGAAGGAAGAAAAAGAACATTAGTTTTAATCATTATATGTAATGTGGAACTTTCACTATCATGATGGAGAAAATACTGAATCAGTCCTGAAATGACATATGCGTACTCTATCATGTGTGATGACTTTTAAGACGTCAGCTTTTAAAGTGTCGTCCAGGGAATTAACTTCTGGACATGGATAAAATGAGAAGTGAAATGTTCAGTTCAGGGATACGCCTATTTTCCAGATCTTTCTGAGTAACTAACTAGAGATGAATAGTCTGTGTTTATCTGGCTTGGGCTGACAGACCAGGCAGATTGCAACCTGGTATTAAAACTGAAGTGATATGGAATATTTCTGAAAAATCCCCCAAACAGTTAGTATCATTCTCTCAACAATATTGATCAAGTAAAACAAAGTTGGAGTTTGTATTTTCCAATTTGTATTTCTTAGTTAACTCCCTCACATCCTGCCAGCAGAGTCACCATGTGGCAGCCTGCAGGAGGGACGCTTCCAGGGCAGTGGAGGAAAACTGCTTCATGCCTTCCAATCTCAGGCTTTGGCACACATTTGGGGTGTAGCACTTTTCTTTGTACAAAGGCATTTTCTTCAGTAGCTACATTATTGAAATTTTTACAAAACCCACTGACTTCCAACAGTGTGGGGCCTTGTGAAACCTGTTGCAGATTTGCTGGCCTCTGTCAGTTATAGAAAACATCCTGAGGTGGTTATCTTTCCTGAAATTTTTTTATGTTTTAGCTTGTATGTATTCTGAGTAGAACAGCTTCAGGACCTTCTGTTTTATAGAGTTTTATATGTTTCCTTCCAGTTTTGGTTTGTAATTATAAAGGGGAAATATGCATCAAATAGTTTCTGCTCTTCTGCAGAGTTTTGTTTTTAAAATGGAAATTTTCCTATTGTATCGGGTTGATAAAATCTTCCCCACTCTGATATTTTAAAATGTATTTGGGCCTAAAGTGTTTCCAGAACTGAAAAGAGTTTACAACTCCAAAATTTTTGTCCTCTATAACAAAGAAGAAAAGAAATGGCCACATTTTTATTAAAGATTCTGGTCCCCGTGTTCTTGCAGTATGTGGGGAAAAGAGACACGTTAAAAGGATACACTGTCTTGCCCACTGTTTTATGTTTGAGACAATAGAAAATCATAGGAAAGCTTTGATGTTACTGTTCAGTCACTCAGTCATATCTGATTCTTTGCATCCCCACAGACTGCAGCATGCCAGGCTTCCCTCTCCTTCACCATCTTCTGAAATTTGTTCAAACTCATGTCCGTTGAATTGGTGATATATTCAACCATAGCATCCTCTGTCACCCCCTTCTCCTCCTATCCTCAATCTTTCCCAGCATCAGAGTCCTTTCCCATGAATTGACTCTTTGCATCTGGTGACCAAAGTATTGGAGCTTCAGCATCAGTCCATCCAATGAGTATCAGGGTTGATTTCCTTTAGGATGGACTGGTTTGATCTCTTTGCTGTCCAAGGGATTCTCAAAAGTCTTCTCCAGCACCACAATTCGAAAACATCAGTTCTTCAGCACTCAGCCTTCTTTATGGTCTGACTCTCTCACATCTGTACATAACTACTAGGAAAAACATAATTTTGACTATGTGGACCTTTGTTGGCAAAGTGATGTCTCTGCTTTAATACCATGTCTAGGTTTGTCATAGCTTTCCTTTCAAGGAGCATCTTTCAATTTCATGGCTGCAGTAACTGTCCACAGTGATTTTGAAGCCCAAGAAAATAAAATATGTCACTGTTTCCATTGTTTCCCCATCTATTTGCCATGAAGTGATGGGACTGGAGGCCATGTTCTTAGTTGTTTGAACACTGAGTTTTAAGCCAGCTTTTTCACTCTCCTCTTTCACCTTCATCAAGAAGCTCTTTTGTTCCTCTTTGCTTTCTGTGATTAAGGTGGCATCATCTGCATATCTAATGTTATTGATATTTCTCCTGGCAATCTTAATTCCAGCTTAATCTTCATCCCGTCTGCCATTTCACATGATGTGCTCTGTATATAAGTTAAAAAAAACAGGGTGACTGTATACAACCTTGATGTACTCCTTTCCCAATTTTGAACAGTTCATTGTTCCATATCCAGTTCTAACTGTTGCCTCTTTACCTGCATACAGGTTTCTCAGGAGACAAGTAAGGTGTTCTGGTATTCCCATCTCTTTAAGAATTTTCCACAGTGTGTTGTGATCCATATAGTCAAAGGCTTTAGCATAGTCAGTGAAGCAGAAGTAGATGTTTTTCTGATCTCATTGGTGTTGGCAATGTGATCTCTGGTTCCTCTGCCTTTTCTAAATCTAGCTTGAACATCCGGATGTTCTCAATTCACATGCTGTTAAAGCTTATCTTCAAGGATTTTCAGCATAATCTTGCTAGCATGTGAAATGAGTGCAATTGTGCAGTAATTTGAACCTTCTTTGGCATTGCCCTTCTTTGGGATTGGAATGAAACCTGACCTTTTCCAGTCCTGTGGCCACAGCTGAGTTTTCCAAATTTGTTGGCATATTGAGTGCAACACTTTTAACAATATCATCTTTTAGGGTTCAAAATAGCTCATCTGGAATTCCATCACCTCCACTAGCTTTGTTTGTAGTAAAGATTCCTTAGGCCCACTTGACTTCACACTCCAGGATGTCTGGCTCTAGGTGAGTGACCACATCATCATGATTATCCAGACCATTAAGACCTTTATCGTACAAGTTCATCTGTGCTTGCCACCTCCTCTTAGTATCTTCGGCTTCTGTTAGGTCCATACCATTTCTGTCCTGTATTGTGCCCATCTTTGCAAGAAATGTTCCCTTGGTATCTCTAATATTCTTGAAGAGATCTCTAGTCTTAGTAATTTAAGATAACGGTTGTATTCAATCATATCATGATTCAAATCCATTAGAGTTGCATGTTTTAAGAAACTATGCTGCTACCCAGTAGATGTTCTAGAAAAAAACAGTTGAATAAAAGTAGTCACTTTCATATTGAAAGAAAATATTTTTCAGGCTAGAATAAAGCTAAGACAAAAATGAAAGTTATCGGTGACTCTACCTATACACACATTTCATAAGGCAAATTAGAAATCTTTAGAAGGTTGTTGTTAGAGGGGCATATTTGGTTACAAGCTACAGAGAACCACCTTCAATTAAGGAACACATGGGATTAAGTAAGTCAATTAAGTTACATGGGATTAAGTAACTCATGGGGTTTCTCAAAGGCCTCCAGGCTGCACAGTAAAGGGAAACAGCCTCCAGTGTGGGAACCGGCAGGGATGAGCACAGGGCCCAATCCCTGGCCAGATTAGAGTCACTGGCAAATCGTGGTTTCACTTTTTTTCAAGTTGTCTGATTTGGAGATATTTATTGAAACCATACCTCCATTTCCTCCTCTCTAAAATGAGGAGAATAACAGAATGGTGCCAGGCAGAATATCAGCACCGTGTATTGGTATTCTTAGGATTCTTGGTATTCTTCTCACTTCATGATGTTTACTATGGGGACCTGCCACTAATGACCCAAGTCTGAATTTTCCCTGTGGCTATTATTGCAGATTCTGAAAACGGTGAGTCTGATTAACTTCCAGGCAGGTAGCATGGGCTCCCGAAGTTCAGTTCAGGCTGTGGGTGGCTGGTGCGGCAAGTCTTGCCAAGCTAAGAAGTAATGGCCCATTGACTTAGGGGACGTAGGTAGTGTAACAGTAAGGGTTAAAAAGAGATAATTTGGTGAATAGCCAATGACCTTTTATAGGTTGAACTTGTTTCCTTGTGGGAATTTTACATCACAAAGCGCATCATTTCACTTTTTGTGACTGTAGTTGCATACATTGGTTGTGAGTAAACTTACATGAAAAGCAGCAGGAAGAAGTGTTTTGCCTGTTTTGCTCACCATTTGTCCTGAGAGTTTCGGACTTAGACCAGTGGAAATTTCAGCTGCATTTACTTCGCAAACTTTGTGTCAGAGCTGGCAGGAAATCACCTCATAGACTCTTGCCCCGCTGAAGTTGTGCATCTGCAGAACGTGTCCCAGAGGAAGACAGCAATACACCTAGGCTGACCGCAGGCCAATCCATCTTTCTGATCTGTTTCCTTCATTTTCATGGGAGGTCAACATAGTCAAGTAGACACTGTTTTTTAACACAGTGGCCAAACATGCAGTAGATCCACCATACACACAGCTTTTCCGCTAGACAGTATGCTTTTTTTTTTTTTTTTTTACCTTTTCAAACAGCACTTTCTTTCAAAGGTCCAAGGCTTTCCCAGGTCCTGTCCTGCCCGCTCCTTTCCAAACAATGTCAGTCCATCTGGGTGAGACCAAACATACCTGCTCCTGGCCACAGAGACTCCTAAGGAAAAACATCAGTATATTTGCAACGAAAATATATTTTAATCCCTCTGGTAATACTGTGGTGTGGAATTTTGCATCTGTACTGAGTTTTGAAAAAGTAAGATCAGTCCCTAGATTAGGATGAATATTAATAGATGCAGATTTTGCAAGTGGCTTTTTAAAAGTTGCCTAACCTTATTTTTTAACCCACTAAAATATTTCCCCAAGTGACTGGGGGTTACTTTTAGAGTTACGAAAATGTATCCTCATAAATTAATTCATAAAGTCTTTTTGGTTTTGTTTGTAGTCTTTACATTGTTTAGCAATAAAGTCATTAGTACTTCTGGGAAAAATCATGAATTGATCAAAATTATTTGATTTAACAGTATTGAAATCAAATTTTTTAATGAAAAAATTTGACACTGGTTTTTAAAATTGGCCTTAAAAAAACCTATGAGAATATAGGTGAGAATATTCTTGACTTTGAGTTACTCACTGTGAAGAATCCACCAGAAAGAGAGCAAAAAGTGATGAAAAGGGGCAACAAGAGATTGGGAAACAAGTTCAGTAAATTTTTAAAAAGGGGGAACTAGAAATAGGACATGATAAAGATAGTTCACTAAACAGTATTTTTTATTTTATTCTAGACTGTAGTGAATCAATACCTGGGGGAGAGTCTTATCCCATGTTCTTTTTTTATGACCTGAAATTTAGACCTCACTCTTTTGAAGCTGATTTCATTTCAAGCCTTCAGTGACAGCTGAGAGAATGGTTGCATATTGGTAATACAGGTACTCTGTCATCATTTATTTTGAGAACTTGAAATATAGGCCCTGTAAAAAATAACCAGAAAATGATTGCTTCTGTGAATCAACATGCTAATATGATCAGAAGAAAAATGATCAAAACCCCTTTGTATCTCCAAGTCTACGCTTTAAAACTGAGCTACTCTTTCTTCAGTTGAAGGCTCCAGTGATGTCTTAGGAGAAACAGTGCCTTATAGATTGGCATAGTAAAGTAGTAAAGTCAAGTCGCTCAGTCGTGTCTGACTCTTTGCAACCCCATGGACTGTAGCCTACCAGGCTCCTCTGTCCATGGGATTTTCCAGGCCATAGTACTGGATTGGGTTACCATTTCCTTCTCCAGGGGATCTTCCCGACTCAGGGGTCAAACCTGGGTCTCCCGCATTGCAGATAGACGCTTTACCGTCTGAGCCACCAGGAGGCCCATAGATTGGCATACACATTTTAAAAACTGGTGTTAAGAACCTTTTAATTCCTGTCCTTACTTAATGAACATAAAAATATAGGTCTCATTTTTTTTTCAAAACTCATGCCACATATCTTTCCTTTTTCCCTTTAGCTACATCCCACATGTTCCTGGTTAGATACAGATAAAGATAATATTTCAAATCTACTAACAATCTGAAAGGTGTGTTTTATCAACCATGCTATTCAAGTGGCTAAGTCATATTCTCAAATACAGTCTTTCAGAATTTGGACTTCGTGTTAAAAGCAGCCTCTATGGTTAGAGTTTGTATTTGCATAGGGCATTTTACAGTTTCATGCTATTGCATCTTCTTACTGTACACAGTGCCTATAGAAAAATGTGAGACTCTATTTTGATGGATTGTGAGATCTAATTTCCTCATATAAATCCCTGGGGGAGGGGAGAATCTCTTCCCTATCTTCCCCAATAATTTGTACACACACAGTTATTCAGCCTTATAATATTTGTGTAAACTCCATAAATTATCCAGCATTTTAATAGAGATGACCAGATAATAAGGAAAACAAGTAGAAAGAGGTTAAAATAGTCCTAAATGTCCTTTTGCTTTGCTAAATCTACAGTTGTTAAATATTCCTATGTTGATTTAAGACAGTGGCATTTTTTTCATAGCCTATTGTATAGTTCAAGATCAAAATTTACCAGAAATATCAGGGAATGCATATCTAAGTAATTTTTAATGTTAAACTTTTTTTTAGAATCAGTAATCACAAATGACTACCCACTCAAACTATTTTGATAAAAAATACATTTTAAAAGAAAACTAAATGTCAAAATCCAGCACTTGGTAGCTTGTTTCAATTATAATGGTTATCATTTGGTGCAGAATAAATTTAGTGATGTTAATTATGAGATTTATAGAACAATGAGTGAAGGATGGAATAGCCTGTCTCCCAGATAATAGTTCATAAGTAAGAAAAAAGAGAAGGTTTGCTGCTAGGTAATATAAAATGATACTGGCATTTAAAAAATCATTATTTCTTAATTCCATCCTAAAAAAGACATATTTCGGTGTCAGCTCAGGAGCGAAACACTATCTTTAAGGTTTTCTGTTTGCATTTTCTCACTAGCTAAATCAAGGAATCTGAAAAATTGACAGTCAGTGATAGGGCAGCAAAATGAAGGCTTTGAAATAGTGAACAAGGTGTTAGCATTCAGAAGGGGACAATGAGAAGAAGGCCTGTGTTAATAGGGGGAAATGAAAGGATTTATCTTTTCACTACTTTGAAGTGGTCTTTTTTGCCTAGGATGGTTCTGAGAAGAGCTCTGAAAGGAGGAAAATGAGGAGAAATAAACTCAACTAGATTAATTATAAATGACAAACAGGAAAGAAGATAGGGAGGGATAGTTAAGTAACATTACTTCTGCTATAAGTTTTGTAGATACTCATTATCAAATTAAGAATCTCCTTCAGTTACCTAATTTGCTAAGTTTTAAACTTATGAATAGGGATTAAATTTTTTCAAAGATTTTTTCTAAAGTTATTGAATGATTGTATTAATTTTCTCCTTTAATGTGAATGTGATGTTTCTCCTTTAATGTAATGTAATGTTAATGTGAAATACATTTTTGTTTTTTTTAAATATTGAGCCAGCCTTGTAATCCTGGAATAAACTAACTTGGTTATGGGGCAAAAAAAGAAGAAGGAGGGGGAAATCAACCTTAGGATAATGGTTCTGCCAGAAGTAGATCTAGATTTCTAGATTTCTGCCTCGGGCCATTGACCAAATAAATTGCAAAAGAATTAAGGAAATAAACATTAAAATTGAAACTTTAACCGGAAGAAAATAATGGGAAATACATCTGGATTTTAAAATTGGGGAAAGCTTTCCAAACATTGTAGCCACCGAGTATCCACGTTTGTCTCTATTTTTCTTACTGTTTCTGAGTTACCTGTTGTTTGCTGGTGTTCTTCTAAGTAGCAAATTGCAGAGGATACATAGTCAGGTTCATTTAGGAAAGTTTTTTCAGCTTGTTATCCTCATATTTTCCAGGCATACACTGTTTCTCCAGTTTATTTTGCTTTTGATTAATTTTTTATTTTTGTTAAGGTTTTATTTGTAGACAGAATTGAAAAAGTCAGTTAGTACCACCAGGCTTGTAACAGAAAGCAGCCTCCCCCTGCTCCACCCTTCCCTCCACCTGATTACATTTCTCTTAGCAGTTTCCTCTCATATTTCTGCCATATTTCTCAATAATAACCTTGACCTACTAGTTCATTATTAATTTGCAATAAAGGTAGATGAAGTTTTAACTCACTTTGTTACCAAATCAAGCTTGGGTCAGCTCACCAATGTGCAGAAAAGTCAATCTGCTAACACTGGGTTGTGATGACGGAAAACACAGCGTTTACTGCAGGTGTCAAGCAAGGAGAACAAGCAGGTCATGCTCAAAGGACTAGAACTCCCTGATGGTTTCACACATGGGTTTAAAGACCACGTTAGGGGTCAGAGTCACAGGGTACATGGTCATGTCATAGTTATTCTTCTGACTGATTGGTGATGAGGTGACAGGGTGATGGTTTGAGAATCTCCGTCATCAGTCTTCAGGCTTTAACCAGTCTTCCTTTGTTTCTGCATTTTCTCACTTCTCTCATCACTAACTGCTTGAGTCTCCTCTTTGGAACTCAGTTATCATATTCTTCATCTGTTTGATTCTTCTTTATTTTTTCTAAATCTTTGTTAAAAACTACCTTCTCCCTCTGTTCATCCAGTCTTCTCCCAAACTGTTTGATTATTATGATCATTACCTTGAACTCTGTCAGGTATATTGCCTATCTCCACATCACTTAGTTCTTCTGGGGCTTTATTTTTTTCTTCTTGGAATGTGTTCCTCTGTCATCTCATTTTTCCTAATTTGCTGTTCTTACTTCTATGTATCTGGTGGATTGGTTACATTTCCCAACCTGGGAGAAGTGGCGTCCTGTAGGTTCCAGCAGCACATTCTCCTCTGGGTACCATAGCTGCATGCTGCAGGAGTACCCCTGTTGGGTTGCCTTGGTCCTTCTCTTGAGGCAGGCTGGCTATTGTGGATGGTCTCCTAGGCATTGCTGGGCCCTGGTCCCTTTGATCGTCAAGTCCTGCCTTCTTGCTGATGGGTGGGGTGAGGCCCAGGGACTGCTGAGACTGCTGTCTCCATACTGGTGTGTGGGACCCCCTCCAGTGCAGGTGACCATGATGAAGCTGTAGTGTCTGCTCAGACCCTGGGTCCCACACCTCTGGAAATGCCTGAATATTCCCCTTTGTCCCTGAGCAGTGGAGAAGGACCAAGGGGATTAGTTCAGTACATGCTCCTCACAGTGTTTCAGGGTCATCCTTCTGGTCAGTGAGTTCTGGATCTGAAATCAGCTCAACTCCAGGAACTGAGCAAGGCATCTTGATTGTTTATTAGAGCAACTGCTACCCTCCTGTTTCTCTGTTCTTGCCCTTTCCTTTCGTTATAGATGTTAAACAGTGTTGTGTGTGTGTGTGTGTGCACATGTGTGTGTGCACATGTGTGTGCATGTGCCCGTGTACCTCTAAGGATACCATGATCTATTAACTCTCTCCACACTCCCTGTGGGGCAGACACGATGGTAACTGTGATCCCTGGGCTTCACCATTGGCCCCTGTTAATTTATTATCATCTCCACGGATGTTAATGGGCTCAGCTGTGACCTCCTCTCCTTTCCTGGCCCACAGCGTGGACTGAAAACAGTATCCCTGTTACCAGCACAGTCTGGACCGCCTTGGTGCACTGGGCCCTCTGGGGCCTCCCATGGAGTGTTCTTTTGCTTGCTGTTCTGGATTCTTTTACTGTATATAGGCATGCCCACAGATCTCAGCCTCCTCACTCCCTCTTCTGTTTTCCAGAGCAGCTGAGTCATGTCTGCTTTTCTCTGCATTGGCCACCATTTACTCTAGACCTGTAAGAGCCACCCCTGGGTCCTGCTACCTCAGGAAAGTTAATTCTTGCAGCAACCTGTGTGTATAATCTCTTTTCCTTCATCAGGTCTGACACTTTCCTAGATGGGGAGCTCACCTTTACTAGAGAAGAGTAGGCCCCCTCTACCGATAGTTTCAGGGATCTGTAAGGGTGACTCATATCTTTCTGACTTGTTTCAGGATCCCAGATTTTCCTAGCCAGGGATCTGATTTTAGCGTAGCAGACTTGCTTGGCTGTGCTTCTGAATGTCTCTGGAGCTCTTCAGTTCTGTTAGATCTTTTTGCTGTGTCGCTGTTTCTGTTCTTTCACTACAGATGATAACGGCCTCTTTCCAATTATCGAGTTGCCCCCTAGTCTTTAGCTGTCTGTTAATGCTCAGGATCCCTCATTATCTCTCTGTGGGGTGTCAGTCCAACTCAGCTGTAGTCAGCCAATTCCACTGTCTCTGTGGCTTGTTCTCACCATATCTTCAACAACCTGAATCATCACACCTGTGAGGACGTTTCCTAGGCCACTTCGCTGATGTCTTTAGCAGTTCATGGCCTCCTCCACTGTGCCAGGACCCGCCCTGTGTACCACCCAGGACAGTGGGGCGCTGGCTGACTGTGTCTCAGACCTCATCTTACTGCTTGTTTTCTCAGGCTCCTCGTGGCTCCACTTGTACTATTTCAGGTTCTCCACACACCTGGTGCGAAGACTGGGTTTACTGGGAAAAACAGTAACAAAAAGGCAGAGGAAGCTGGGGCAGCTGTTAGACCCAGATGCAGATCGAGCGCTCATGGTGGAGAGGGAAGGAAGAAAGCCTAAATAGCAAAAGCCTTAGACTGCAGTGCAGTTACCAGAAAGTTTTGGTAAAGCCAATTGAAAGTCCTTGAGCCAAAGTCACCATTTAGAGGAGCCTGTGTCTCCTAGATGACATCTACACCAGCATCCCTGCTGCATGCACTTGCTGGCCAGGAGCAAACCTGGGCCTCTGTGCAGATGCAGTGATGGACTTCAGAGCACAACATCCAAGGCCCTTGGTCATTGTCATTTTCTGCAGTTGGAACCTGGGAGATCTGAAAGATGCATACTTGTGGCTGCCACAAACATGATACATTTTATTTCTCCTATTTTTAATACCTTTAAATTAACCAATGTTTATTTAATATCTTTGCCCCTCCCCAAAATAATATAACACCTTCAAATTGTTTAACTTTTCTCACCACAGGTTGTTGATCAGTATTTTAGGTTTGTGTGTATGTGTGTGTGTGTGTGTGTGTGTGTAAGATGTGATGTCTGTTTATAGATTCCTTTTGTTGATTTTTTGCATATAAATATCCAGCTGTTTCAGCACCTTTGTTGAAAAGCCTATGATTTCTCCATTGAGTTACCTTTGTTCCGTATTCAAAGGTCAGTCAGCTATATTTCTGAGCCTACTTTTGGACACTCTATTCTGTTTCATTAAAGTATATGGCTACTCTTTTGCTAATATATCACACTGTCCCACTTTATAGTGGATAGTAAATCAGTTTGTTAACAACCACAAAATAACTTGTTAGGATTTTTATTGGAATTACATGAATAAAATTAAGTTGGGAAGAACTGGCATCTTTACAATATTGACTATTCCTACCCATGTTCATTGGAACAACAGACTGGTTCAAAATTGGGAAAGGGGTACAACAAAGCTGTATATTGTCACCCTGCTTACTTAGCTTTTATGCAGAGTACATCATGCGGAATGCTGGGCTAGATGCATCACAGGCTTTGCTCAAAACTGGCAGGAGAAATATCAACAGCCTCAGATATGCAGATGACATCACCTTATGGCAGAAAGCGAAGAGGAACTAAAGAGCCTCTTGATGAAAGTGAAAGAGGAGAGTGAAAAAGCTGGCTTAAAACTCAACATTCAAAAAGCTAAGATCATGGCATCCAGTCCTACCACTTCATGGCAAATAGATGGGGAAAATGTGGAAGCAGTATCAGATTTCATTTTCTTGGGGTCCAGAATCAATGCAGACAGTAAGTGCAGCCACAAAATTAAAAGACACTTGCTCTATGGAAGAATAGCTATGTCAAACCTAGACAGTATATTAAAAAGCAGAGACATCACTTTCCTGACAAAGGTCTGTGTAGTCAAAACTATGGTTTTTCCAGTAGTCATGTAAGGATCTGAGAGTTGGACCATAAAGAAGGCTAAGTACCAATGTATTGACACTTATGAACTGTGGTGCTGGAGAATAGTCTTGAGAGTCCCTTGAACAGCAAAGAGATCAAACCAGTCAATCCTAAAGGAAATCAACTCTCAATATTCATTGCAAGAACCAATGCTGAAGCTCCAATACTTTGGCCACCTGATGTGAAGAGCAAATTCATCAGAAAAGACTCTGATACTGGAAAAAATTGAGGGCAAGAGGAGAAGGGGGTGACAGAGGATGAGATGGTTAGATGGCACCACTGACTCAATGGACGTGAGTTTGAGCAAACTTAAGGAGATAGTGATGGACAGAAAAGCCTGGTGTGTTACAGTTCGTGGGGTCACAAAGAGTTAGATACAACTTAGCGACTGAACAACAACAACCCATGTTCATAGTATATCTCTCCATTTATTTAGATCTTATTTGATATTTTCATCATAGTTTTGTAATTTTCCTCATAGATTTTATATCTGTAACTAGATTTATACCTTAGTATTCCATGTTTTTGTGCTATAGGAAATTATTTATGTTTTTAATTTCAAAATTTAATTGTTCAATGCTGGTATATCAGAAAACTTTTGAGTTTTGTGTATTGACCTGTATCCTTCAGTGTTCCTATATTTGTTTATTAGTTCCAGGAATTATTTTGTAGATTCTTTGGCACTTCTCCATAGACATGCTGTGCTGTGTGCTTCATCGTTCACTCATGTCTGACTTTTTGTGACCCCAAGGACTGTAACCTTCCAGTCTCCTCTGTCCATTGAGATTCTCAGGCAAGAATACTGAAGTGGGTTGCCATGCCCTCCGCCAGAGAATCTTCCAGACCCAGGGATTGAACCTAGGTCTTCTGCATTGCAGGCAGATTCTTTACTGTCTGAACATACCAGGAAGCCCAAGAATACTGGAGTGGGTAGCCTACTCCTTCCCCAGGGGAACTTCCTGACCCAGGAATCAAACTGGGTCAATTCAATTTCTGCATACCAGGTGGATTCTTTACCAGCTGAGCTACCAGGGAAGCCCCTACATAGGCATATTCATCTGCAAATTCAGTTTTACTTCTTCCCTCCCAATCTGTAAACCTTATTTACTTTTCTTGTCTTATTGCATTAGCTACAACTTCCAGTGTGATGTGAAATAGAAGTAAAAGAGAGGGCACCCTAGCCTTACAAGCATTATTAGGAGGAAAACATTCAGTCTCTTAACATTTAGTATGGTGTTACCTATAGGGGTTCTTTTGTAGATGTTTCTTCTTAAGTCAAAGAAATTCTCTATCCCTGGTTTGCTGAGAGTATTTTGTCAAATATCTTTCCTGCATAAGTGAATATCATCATATGATTTTTTCTTTAGTTTACTGATACAGTAGATTACATTTTTAATTTGAATATTGAACTCATTTGCATAACTACAATAAGCATCACTTGGTCATGGTGTATAACTCTTTTTATTCATGTTGGATTCTATTGGCTAATTTTGTTGTGAATTTTTTAATCTATTCTGAAGAGGCATATTGGCCTGCACTTTTTTTTTTTCTTGTAATGTCATTATCTTGTTTGGGTCTCATGACAGTTGCTGGCTTCATAGAATGAGTTAGGAACTCTTTCTTCTGCAGCTACTTTCTGAGAGAGATTCATTTTTTTTCTATAAGGATGTGATAGAATTCTCTAGGGAAATCACCTAGGCCTTGTGGTCTCTTTTCTGGAAGGTTATAAATTATTGACTTAATTTCTTTAATAGATGTACATGTTTTCAGATTATTTCTACTGTGAGATTTCTAGTAGTTAGTGTCTTTCCAATATTTGACTTATTTTATCTAAGTTATCAAAATTTTTGTCAAAGAATTATTCATAGCATTTCTTTAAATGTCCATGGAATTAGTAGTGACAACCCTCCTTTCATTATTTACATTACTAATTTGTGTTTTTTAGAACACTCCCTCACGCCATATACAAAAATAAACTCAAAATTGTTTGAAGACTGAAATATAAGACATGACATCATAAAACTCCTAAAAGAGAACATAGGCAAAACATCCTCAGACATAAATCACAGCAACATTTTCTTAGGTCAGTCTTCCAAGGCAAAAGAAATAAAAGCAAAAATAAATGAGACCAGGACTTCCTAGTGGTCCAGTAGTTAAGACTCTGATTTCCCAATGCAGAGGTCCCAGGTTTGATCCATCGTCAGGGAACTAGATCCCGCGTGCTGCAACTAAGATCCTGTGTGCTACAGCTAAGACCCAGCACAGCCAAGTAAAATTTTTTAAATAGTTTATTAAATAAAATTAAAATAAAATAAATAAAATGAAAATAATAATAAAAAATTAATTAAATTTTAAAATAAAAATTCAAAATAAATAAAATAATTAAAAGTAAATAAAAATTTTAAAATAAAAATAAAATTTTAAAATTAATTAACTAAATGAAAATGACAAAAAATAAATGAGACCTGGACTTTCCTGGTGGTCCAGTGGTTAAGAATTCACCTGCCAATGCAGGGGACATGAGTTTGATCCCTGGTCTGGGGAGATCCCACCTGCCACGGAGCAAGTAGGCTCATGCAGCATAGCTACTGAGCCCATGTTCTAGAGTCCATTCTCCACAAAAGAGAAGCTGCCACAGTGAGAAACCCATGCACCCCAACTGGAGAGTAGTCCCCGTTCGCTACCACTAGAGGAAGCCTGCGTCCAGCAACAAAGAGGCAGCATAGCCATAAATAAATAAATATTTAAAAAATAAATAAATGAGGCCTAATCAAATTTAAAAGCTTTCACACAGCCAAGGAAGACATAAAAATTTTTTTTTAAATGAAAAGGCTACCCGGAAGGAGAGAAAGAAATAATGTAACCAATAGGGTGCTATCATGGAAAATATAAAAAGAGCTCATATAACTCAGTATTAAAGAAACAAACAACCCAGCCAAGAAGTAAGCAGAAAATCTAAACAGACATTTCTCCAAAGAAGACTTAGAGGTGGCCAACAGGCACATGAAAAATGCTCAGTGTGACTAATTATTAGAGAGACATAAATCAAAACTACAGTGAAGTATCCCCTCACACCTGTCAAAATGGCCACTTTCAAAAAGTTGACAAATAATAAATGCTGGAGAAAGAATAGAGAAAAGAGAGTCCTCCTACACTGCTGGTGGGAATGTAAACTGGTGCAGCTTCTATGGGAAACATTATAGTGGTTCCTTAGAAAACTAAAAATAGGGTTACTGTATGATTTCAAATCCTAAAAGATAATGCTGTTAAAGTACTGCAGTCAATATGAAAGAAAAAACTCAGCAGTGGCCACAGGACTGGAAAAGGTCAGTTTTCATTCCAATCCCAAAGAAAGGCAGTGCCAAAGAATGTTCAAACTACTGCACTCATTTCACGTGCTAGCAAGGTTATGCTCAAAATCCTTCAAGCTAAGCTTCAAGAGTGTGTGAACCGAAAACTTCCAGATGTTCAAGCTGAGTTTAGAAAAGGCAGAGGAACCAGAGATCACATTGCCAACATCCATTGGATCATAGAAAAAGCAAGAGAATTACAGAAAATCATCTACTTCTGCTTCATTCACTATGCTAAAGTCTTTGACTGTGTGGATCACAACAAACTGTGGGAAATTCTTAAAGGGATGGGGATACCAGAACAGCTTACCTGTCTCCTGAGTAACCTGTATGCAAGTCAAGAAGCAATAGTTAGAACTAGACATGGAACAACAAACTGATTGAAAATTGGGAAAGGAGTACGTCAAAGCTATATTTGTCACCCTGCTTATTTAACTTATATGCAGAACACATCATGCAAAATCCCAGGCTGGATGAAGATCAAGCTGGAACTAAGATTGCCAAGAGAAATGTCAATAACCACAGATATGCGGATGACACCACCCATGGCAGAAAGTGAAGAGGAACTCAAGAGCCTCTTAATGAGGGTGAAAGATGAGAATGAAAAAGCTGACTTAAAACTCAACATTCAAAAAGCTAGGATCATGGCATCAGGTCCCATGACCTCATGGCAAATATTGTTGTTCAGTCCTCAGGTCCCATGACCTCATGACAAATATTGTTGTTCAGTCCTGTCTGACTCTTTGTGACCCCATGGACTGCAGGACACCAGGCTTCCCTGACCTTCACCATCTCCCAAAGCTTGCTCAAACTCATGTCCATTGAGTCAGTGATGCCATCCAGCTATCCCATCATTTGTCATCCCCTTCTCCTGCATTCAATCTTTCCCAGGACCAGGGTCTTTTCTAATGAGTCATCTCTTCACCTCAGGCAGCCAAAATATTGGAGCTTCAGGTTCAACATCAGTTCTTCCAATAAATATACAGGATTGGTTTCCTTTAGGATTGACTGGTTTGATCTCCTTACAGTACAAGGGACTCTTAAGAGTCTCCTCCAACAGCACAGTTCAAAAGCATCAGTATTTTTGGCACTAGGTCTTCTTTACAGTCCAACTCTCACATCCATACATGATTACTGGAAAAACCATAGCTTTGACTGTACAGACCTTTGTCAGTAAAGTAATGCCTCAGCTTTTTAATACACTGTCTATGTTTGTCACCGGTAAAGAATCTGCCTGCAATGCAGGAGACCCAGGTTCGATCCCTAGGTCAGGAAGATCCCCTGGAGAAGGGCATGACAACCCACTCCAGTATTCTTGCCTGGAGAATTCCATGGATAGAGAAGCCTGGTGGGCTACAGTCCATGGAGTCGCAAAGAGTTGGACCTGACTGAGCGATTATCACATTAGGTCTGTCAAAGCTTCCCTTCCAAAAAGCAAGCGTCCTTTAATTTCATGACTGCAGTCACCCATCTGCAGTGATTTTGGAGCCCAAGAAAATAAAGTCTGTCACAGTTTCCATTGTTTCTCCATCTATTTGCAATGAAGTGATGGGACTGGAAGCCATGATCTTAGTTTTTTGAAAGCTGAGTTTTAAGCCAGCTTTTTCATTCTCCTCTTTCACCTTCATTACGAGGCTCTTTAGTTTCTCTTTGCTTTCTGCCATGAGAGTGGTGTTATCTGCATATCTGAGGTTATTGATATTTCTCCCGGCAATCTTGATTCCAGCTTGTGCTTTATCCAGCCCATTATTTCGCCTGATAGATGGGGGGAAAGTGGAAACAGTAGCAAATAGATGGGAAAATAGTGGAAAGTGGAAACAGTGACAAACTGTATCTTCTTGGGCTCCAAAATCTATGTGGATGGTGACTGCAGCCATGAAATTAAAGGATGCTTGCTCCTTGGAAGAAAAGACGTGACAAACCTAAACTACCATATTAAAAAGCGGAGACATCACTTTGCTGACGAAGATCTGTATAGTCAAAGTTGTGGTTTTCCCAGTAATCATCAGAAGTATGGATGTGAGAGTTGGACCATAAAGAAGACTGAGTGCCGAAGCATTGATGCTTTTGAACTGTGGTACTGGAGAAGACTCTTGAGAGTGCCTTGGATAGCAGGGACATCAAACGAGACAATCCTAAAGGAAACCAGTCTTGCATATTCATTGGAAGGTCTGATGCTGAAGCTAAAGCTCCAATACTTCGGCTACTTGATTTGAAGAGCCAACTCATTGGAAAAGACGCTGATGCTGGGAAAGTTTGAAGGCAGGAGAAGGGGGTGACAGAGGATGAGATGGTTGGATGGCATCATTGATTCAATGGACATGAATTTGAGGAAACTCCAGGAGATTGTGAATAACAGAGGAGCCTGGTGTGCTGCAGTCCATGGGGTTGCAAAGAGCTAGACATGACTAGAGAATATTATACCTATTGAAATCAGTCAGGCAGAATAAGGCAAATACTATTATGATCTTACTTACATGTAATATAAGTAATTAGAAGTTTTGGATTAGCAGATACAACCACTGTCCATAAAACAGATTAGCCACAAGGACCTACTTTATAGTCAGTATTTTAGAAATTACAGTATTTTGTAATAACCTATAATGGAAAAGAATCTGAAAAAAATAACTGGGTCACTATGATGTATACCTGAAATTAGCACAATACTATACTTCAATTAAATATATATATCTTTGTGTATCTGTCTTTCTGTGTCTCTTAGGGTCAGCAGGCCAGCACCACATTGGGGTGACCACCCTTACCTGTCCTCCCTACTCATCTATACAGTTTCATGTACTTTATTCAGAAGATAGTTTGCAATGGCTCCTAACAAAAGAATCCTCTCATTTTCAATGTTATCTCTTGATAACATTGGTTGTGGTTGTGTGAGATGTTAATATTAGGAGAAGCTGAATGGAGGCTATATTGGAATTCTCTATATTATCTTTTCAACTTTTTTTTTAAATCCAAAGTTAATACAAAGTTAGGCCATGAAATAGGTAACCTTTATGTCAACTGTCTCCTATAAACTCCTGAGACTTTTATAAGGGGAAAGTGAAATATTTTTAATTCAGTTTGCATCAGTTTAACGTAGAGGAGCAAAAGAAAGCTGTTAATAATTTCTCACTTTCAAGTTCAAGTAAACAAGACAGTAATGGTTCCATTATTTTAGGTCATGAGAAGGAAAGTTGCTAAAAATTATAGGTTTAGACCAGAGACTCTTGAGAGAAAAGTAGTGGAATGGTGGTCTATGAAGCCAGATTTTAAAATGAGTGAGGACATGGGAACATTGAATTATAAAGCATTTGTATATAAATAATGGTGTCTTTCAACGAGTCTGCATGGCTGAGAGAATATTATTTATAGATGCAGAAGTCTGCATACTCTTAGGATCTGGAGGAAAATCCAATAAAAAGACATCTGGGATGCCAGAAATAGAAGACAATGAATTTGATACTTTGCTAAAGGATGCAGGGGTAGGTAAATTAAACACCGTGCAGGTGAAGAACTGAATTGTGATTCAGAGGCAGCAAACAGAATGTACAGTGATCACCATACATTCATCACCCAGTTTCAGCAGTTCCTGAATTGGTTTCATCTATACCCCTGCCCACTTGCCCCCTCCCACACCGTTTTTGAAGCAAGTCCTCAACAGGCATGATGTCATCCATGTATATTTTAGTATGTATCTCTAAAAGATCCCCTTTAAAAAATAACCACCAGCAGTTTCATCCCCAACAATAACAATAATCTCTAATCTCATCAAATACCCAGTGTCTTTTCAAAACTCCAATTAGTTTTGAATTTGTTCATATATGTAATAAATGATTTTATTTTCTTACAGTTTGTTTGAAGCAAGATATAAAGAAATTCAAACCATTATAGTTAGTGTCTTTTAAGTGTTTATAATAGACTTTGCCCCCTGAAATTTATGTATTTAAAAATCTAGATCATTTGCCTTAATTCTGAGTGTTATCACAAAATGCCATAAACTGGATGGCTTAAACAGTGAACACTTCTGGAGTCTGGGAGGTCCACGTCAAGATGCAGCATAAATCTACCATTTACTAGTTGCGTGCTGCCTGTCAACCCTTTGAAACTCTTCTGAGCATCGCGTACGTGTAATATGAAGCGGCCTTGAGGGCACCTTCTGGAGATGGGCACTGTTGCCAGACAGGATGCTGGCCGCCCTAACACACCCACTCAGCTGTGTTACCATGGTCTTCAGGGGGAGCCTCGGTCAGTATCTCCCAGGGCTGTTGATTTTTCCCCATCAGCAATATAGGAAGTCAAAGAGTATAGAAGTAGTACAATACATGTATTATATAACATGTACATGTATTAAAATAACATGTACAATATACATATAGATACATGTTAGTTTAGGGGCAGAGGGCTGATATTTCATTTGTTTAGAGTCTAGAAAAAAAGTATAGACCCACAACTTCCCTTATGTCCCAACTTGATTACAGGTTCATTTCTGAAATAGGTCAGACACATAGTGATTAATTTTGAAAATGGATGGACCAGGGATAGTTACCTGGATAGTTACCAGGATAGTATATGAAGGACTCTTATCCGCTGCTAACATCTGTGTCCAAAATCTCTAACATGAAACCTTAAGAGAACTGTTGGTGCCTGAGGAGTTGAGGCCTCTTGGTAATAATAACTGCTGAATGAAATCAGCCTTTGGATGGAGAAAGAATACCCCATATTGGAAAGTAATTATAGCTTTTATACTTGTGTGTGTGTGTGTGTGTGTGTGTGTGTGTGTATGCGCATGCATGCTTTCACAGCTTTTTGGAGACTACAGCCTATTTCTTCATGAGACCAAAAATTGGAGAGAAGGAAGTGTCCCCAAATGTTTTCTTCGGTATCTGGCATGAATTCAGCTCTGACTTTAAAGACTTTTGGAAGAAAGAAAACAAAGTTATTCTACAAGAAAGGTAGGTGTTTTTCATTTACACAGTGGCATTTTAAAACTGGTGTTTTCTCAGGTGTGACCTGTTAGGGGTTGCCAACTTTCACAGCCTGAATGAAAAACTCGGTCC
Organism: Cervus elaphus; assembly: GCF_910594005.1. Classification (NCBI taxonomy): domain Eukaryota; kingdom Metazoa; phylum Chordata; class Mammalia; order Artiodactyla; family Cervidae; genus Cervus; species Cervus elaphus. Next base: position 11,051,908 of record NC_057829.1, read on the forward strand.
TCACCATGGGGTTTCCAGTCTAAGAGGGTGCTGAGGTTGGGCAGTACTTGGGGTTCAAGTAAGAAGAGTCAGCACAGTGGCTGTGGTGCTGCAAAGGGCAGCTGGGGTGATGGTTTGCCAGGACCACTCTCTGGTAGACCAGATGATGTGGTGAGGAAGCCACACAGAAGCAGACAGGTAAGAAGAGGAGTGAAAGAACCCTGCTGAGATAACAGACCCACTCATTTCCAGAAAACCTTAAGAAGGTAAGATGAATCAGTTTGGTTTAACTTTTGCTCGATTCATGGGATACTGTCAAAAATTTCACCATTCATACCAAAATTTCTCCCAGGTGTCACCAAGAAAAAGATGATCAATATTTTTAAGAGATATTTTCAAGACTCTTATCAGGTCATATCACATTTCCTTAAGTATATCTTCAGAAATGAAGGGAAATTTCCCTTCTTAAGTACATGGAATAGAGTCTCTGTCCCTTGATTATGAAGCTTACACAAGTGCGTTGTTACCAAGTTGAGAAGCATGTCCCCAAATTGTGGGAGACATGAAGGGAGAATGAAAGGGAAACCAAACCCTAATCCTGAGCCTATTAGTGCACTTCCCACATCCTGACCCTAACAAGGACTTTGCTTTAGAAAACGTACCTCTTAAGGGACTTTATTCATCATACTACAAAGTTCCACAATTGTTTTTCATATCGTCTTCATTTTGGTCTTGCTTATATACGAAACCATGCTGGCTCACCTAGTTTACACTTGTAAGTAGATTTCGATCGGTCTTTAAATCAGGTGAAATTACTTGCTGACACTTGCTGAGCATGTGGACTCTTCTCACTAATAGAATTACCTACCTAGAGCCCGTGACTCCATCAGAGCAGGAAGTCTGCCTCAGTGACCAGTGGATGGAAAGAGAGCAGTCTGAAAGGAAGGGAAACACTGTAAACATCTACTTGTAGATAGTGAACTTGTTCTACCTCAAGATGCATCACCCAGGTTAATATAAAGGACCTTTGCCAAGAGTCCAGGCTGGTGAGGCAGGAGAGAGAACTGAGTGAACATGGGCCTGTCTGGACCACTGTTCAGACATGGATGTTTCCAGCTTTTCACCGAGCAAGGCTTGCTGGGTTTGGAAAATGGTGAGGAGGAAACTGTTTTGAACTTTGGCATGTCGCAGACAGCCTCCCTTCCTGGTGCTCCCTGCTTCCACGCATGCCTCCTTTCAGCTCTGACCTAAGCCTGGGAAGGGCCTGGGGCTCAGTCACACTGGGAAACAACATGGAAAGACCAGTGTTTCACTTTGCACAGCAGCTGGGATGATGCTGATCTCAGAGGGAGAGATCCTAGTTCCCTGGCCAGGAATTAAACCTGGGGAACCTGGATGAAAACCAAGAGTCCTAGCCACTAGACTACCAGGGACTAGAGGCGAGATGCAGAAGTGGCCCGGACTCTTGCCCTGTTTGTAAGCAAGACTGTGTCAAGGAGGCAACAACTGTAAAAGCAGGTCCAACATTTATGATTAGATACATAGCACAACGTATGGGAGAGCACACAGGAGAACAATTTGTTCATCCAGCTCAGAAGGAGGGCAGAGAGAGAGACACACCTGGAGAGGAGTGTGGAGTGAGTGAGGAGGAACACAGTCTGGACGTGATTTAAGTCAGTTATACGGGACAGCCCTGCTAGGTCTTTGTTTACCTTTGGCCAATTACCTTGTTTCTTTCTTCACACCTGACTGGTCCACGCACCTTCCCAAAGATGTGTGTGCAACTTTCTTCATAGAGGCCTATGGGTGCACACTTCTTATGGGGTGGGGTCCCTTCCCTTTTCAACCCCAGAGAAGACTTCCTGAACATGTGCAGACAGGGAAGTCTTCCTTGACCTCAGGAGTGGGCACCTTTTCTCTTTGCGTTAGCAGAACTCAGCTTTTACCACTAGCTTTGTCCTTGGAGCATCTGGGTGAGAACAAAGCTTGAATTTTACTCCACTTGACAAATACCAGGTGTCCGGCCCAGAGGCCCGCTATCTCCTACCTCAATACCGACAGAGTGGAAATGGCATGAGGTAGGCACGGACAGAGCAGGAGTGGCGAGGGCCTGAGGGCACATAAGTGAGCGAGGGGTTCTTAGCTAAGGGCCTGGCATGAGATCGCAGGCGGTCTCTCATCCGAGCTCTCTTTACCACGTGGCCTGTCCAGAAGTGCTGAGTGGCTCCCACGGAGATGATGTTGGCCCGGAGCAAGTCATTCATTGTCAGGAATGGCGAAGGCCTTGTCCCTGAGATAGAGCTGGGTTTCCAGGTAACACTGTTGACAACAGTCCACTCTTTATGAGATCTTAGGCATTGGGCATGCTTGCTGACTATCTCATACTTTTTTTATACTTTTATACTTTATACTTTTTATACTTCCTCCTGTGCTTAAAGAAATCCAGTGGGCTTTTTGGCTCGCTGGAGGTGACTTCATTTCATCTCGGTAGTGATGTTCACAGGCAGGTGACGGGTGCTGTCCACCGCACACTGCTTGCTTGCTCTTAACAGAGGACTGAGGAGGAGCAGGGGCAGTTGAGAGCACTCCTTTGCCCTCCGGAGGACAGGACAGAAGGTGTCTGTGGGTACCTCACTGCAGAAATGCCAACCGCAGCCTGGGGTTGGGTGGGGGCGTTGGTCACGTGTGTCTGTACCTGCCACCCTCCACCTGTCTTTTCAGTGTCCTCTCCTCCTCCCATCCTCCCTCTTCTCCTCTCTTTCTCTCTCTCATCTGCACTCTTGCCTTCTCTCGCCTTTCAGCTCCCTCCCTCCAACTCGCTCTGTGCTTTAGCACAATTTCCAGGCCAGGCTGTTTCTTTAAGGGTGAACCCCTGGCCATCAGTCCAGCTGGGCTCACATTCTCCCAACTCAGGAGGAGAGGGCATTCTCGAGCTTCTAGAAAAATCCCAGAGAGGGATTCCAGATGAGTCGTATTCATCTTTGGATCAGCCACAGTGGCCAAAGGTTGGTTCTATGGGGACTGTAGTTGGTTCAGCAGTCCTGCAGCCAGAGAGGATTGCCGTGAGTGACAGCTCCCTTCTTGGCACTGTCACTGGAGTTAGGGAGGAGCAAGTAAATGATAATCTACTAGCCCTAATTTATTAAGCCTTTATTTTTTTTTTCATTTATTTTTATTAGTTGGAGGCTAATTACTTTACAATATTGTAGTGGTTTTTGTCATACATTGACATGAATCAGCCATAGATTTGCACGTATTCCCCATCCCAATCCCCCCTCCCACCTCCCTCCCCACCCCATCCCTCTGGGTCTTCCCACTGTACCAGCCCCAAGCACTTGTCTCATGCATCCAACCTGGGCTGGTGATCTGTTTCACCCTTGATAGTATTCATGTTTCGATGCTCTTCTCTCAAAACATCCCACCCTTGCCTTCTCCCACAGAGTCCAAAAGTCTGTTCTGTACATCTGTGTCTCTTTTTCTGTTTTGCATATAGGGTTATCGTTACCATCTTTCTAAATTCCATACATATGCGTTAGTATACTGTATTGGTCTTTATCTTTCTGGCTTACTTCACTCTGTATAATGGGCTCCAGTTTCATCCATCTCATTAGAACTGATTCAAATGAATTCTTTTTAATGGCTGAGTAATATTCCATGGTGTATATGTACCACAGCTGTGGTACTTATTAAGCCTTTAAAAATAACCTGTGTAATTACCGGAATGTCTTAGCACGTCTTAAACTCAAGAGATGCTTTAATAGCATAGCTGAAATTTTCCTTTCTGATCAAGTTTTCCTTTCTCTAATTTGTAATGTATACATTGAATAGTAGTTTAAGGCTGTAAATACTCTATAAAAACCATTACTAATTGTTGTTCGAGTATGGAGTGGTAGTAGTGTACTTTTGGCTTTTTCTGATGACTTACATGATTTAATAGATTTATTTCTTGAAACGGTGAGTTTCTAGTCTATGGGGAAAAGGTCTGCTGTCTTTCTAATCAATGGAGTGTGGAAAACACAAGCATTTCCAGACCAAAGTTTTTATTGGCTTTTCAGGTAAGTGCTAGAGGTAAAGAATCCACCTCCAAGGCAGGAGATGGAAGAGACTCGTGTTTGATCCCTGCGTCAGCTAGATCCTGTGGAAAAGGGCATGGGAACCCACTCCAGTATTCTGGCCTGGAGAATCCCTTGGACAGGAGCCTGGTGGGCTACAGTCCATGGGGTTTTAAAGAGTCGGACACAACTGAAGTGACTTAGCATGCACACATGTTTGCTGGCTTGAGCGCTAGACACACATGGCTTCAAAGTTAGCAAAGTGGAGACAGTAATAGCTGTCCTGCAGAGAGACGATAACTGAACAAGGTGCTATATTAGAGTATGTAGGGCAGTGTCTCTGTGATCAGTATTCAGTGGCTGTTGTTCATCATTTAATATAAATGACCTCCTGATTATGATGACCCACAAGGTCATGTGACATTCTGACAAGGCATGTTAAGAACATATCTGTAAATACAAGCCATTATTGTGGTGCAGTTGCCTTCTTGGTTGGTAAAATGTCTTGATTCTGAGTCCAAGGATGAACTTTTGTTTGAAGATGCTGAAGTGACCTGTCCTTTCTTGGTTTTAAATCATGCTCTACTCCTCTTTTGATGCTTTAGACAGCAGACCCATTGGTTTTGTCTTGAGTCAGAAAAAAAAATTTTTTTTCATGTATGTGGAACTAGGTTTGTACACTTATTAATTAGAGGTCCATCTCCGGAGAAATCTGGACTCATTGAGCAACACAAAATATGAAAAAAAATTTTTTTAAATGTCAGCTTGACTCTATCCAGAGGATGGGAACAGACTGACATGAGTGCTGCCCAAGCACACTGTCTGCGTGTGAGGACCCAGGGACCCCAGCTCATCTCCAGGGGGCTGCCAGCATCCCCGACCTCTTGGGAGGCCCAGGGAGCTCAGGGGATAGGAGCTAGGTGACTTAGGACAGGGTGAAGGAGGCACTGGTGCTTTTCTTTCTTTCTTTTTTTTTTTTGTATTAAAAAAAATTTGTATTGGCGTATAGTTACTGTGCAAGGTTGTGTTAGTTTCTGCTATACAGCAAAGTGAACCAGCTATATGTGTGTGTGTGTGTGTGTGTGTGTGTGTGTGTGTGTGTATAATATATCCCCTCTGTTGACACATGCTTTTCTGCAGTGATGGAGGGACCATGGTCCTGAGGGAGACAGTTGTGCCCAAGACAGCTTCATTGCTGGCAAATGCTCTGTTATACCCAGGCTCGGTTTTTAGGCAGAGTCCAGTTGTGTGACGTGTGGTCATCGTCTCCTTCCATGTTGAGTTTCCAGGCCCAGGAGACCCTCAGTCATTTGATGGCGACCCTGAGTCTCTGGAGCTGACAGCCTAGCCCTGGTACAGTGTGATGGTCAGGGAAAGCAACAAGAGGGGATCAGTTCCTCCAGAATTCTGTTGACGCAGATCTGTTTAGGAGCGTACCAGGTGGTCCTGTGGGTGAGAGTGTCCTAGACAAGGAGACCAATCTCCAGGAGCCAGGCCTCAAGCCCCGTCATGCAGTGAGGCCTGTCACCATTTCATTTGTGGTCAGCTTGAGACATTTTAATTTACTAAATCAGTGATCGCATTAGTAAGGGTTGTGCTTAAAGTGCTGTCTAACTGAATTTTCTGGTTTAATTTATTCTGAAGAACCAGGAGAAAGGGCAGCTACTCCTCCCACTGCACAGGCGAGGCGCAGTCGGATCTGGTCTCAGCCCCCGTGGTCTGTTTTTGGAGGAAAAGTGTCTGTGTTCCCCGCCTTAGGGTATTGCACATTAAACTGAAGGTGCCTCATGCACTGCTAACATTCCTCTTCCATCATTTGTATGCATGTGAGCTGTGTGTTCAGGCTGAAATGGGATGTCATCAGAGTAGAAGGAAGCAACCATTTTCAAAGCAATGAAAAATAAAGTTGAGCTAAAGAGACAGACTTCCTGTTCTGTAATCATGTGTTCGTTGCACACCTAAGTGGGGCTGCCTCTTGCACCTCCACGCAGCACTGTCATATGGAGCAGTACGTGAAGTTGGCCAACCACTTACCCCTTTAATTCAGGTGTCAGCTTCTAGAGAAATGACCCATAAAGAAACCTTCCTCCTAGTTCTGATCCCTGTAGCAGACGCCTTGGCTGGAAAATGACAAGACAGAACAGTGGCCAGTGGAGCCTGGGAATGTGTAAGGAATATGACGGACGCTCATTAAAGGAGTAATTCATATGCATTAAGATATAATAGGCTATTAAATTCATGAATTTATTAATTCAGCAAATATTTACATCCTGCTGTGTGCTCGGCAAATTTCCTGTCCATGTATATCTTACCCTCTAGTGAGAGAGGCAGACAATAAAAAAGTGAACACACACATTTTTAAATTATAGCTTGAAATTAGCACTATGAGGAAAGTAAAGAGTGAACCAATTTTGCAGAATGAAAAGCAGAAGAGTTTCACTTAGAAAGTGTGGTCAGAGGAGGCCTTTCTGAAGAGGCAACATTTATGCTGACACCTAAAGAACTTGAGGCTGGTGAGGGGCAGGATGGTGAGCCTGGCTGGCAGAGGTGTGGGAAGGTCACAGAGCCTGACAGAAAAGACTGACTGCTCTCCAGGTCATGAGATGAATCTGAGGGAACAGGCAGGGGCCTGACCATTCAGGCCCTTGCAGTTATGCAGAAAGACTGACTTTTATCGTGGGTAGAGTAAAAGGTCTCGCAGGGCTTTTGAAAGGGAATGCCCTAATGCGATTCACGCACAGAAGAGACTGTTGGGCCAAGTGGGTAGGAGATGGGGGACCATGGTATTGAGAAATGAGTTGGGAGTCACTGAGGTGGCCCAGGTGAAAGGTGTGATGATCTGGACCAGGAGAGGCAACAAGAGGTGGCAGGAAGTGGACCTTCTGCACACACGTTATCTTGAGTTCCTGACTGGAGCAACTTTGGTGGTCAGAAAAGTCTTAAGTCTCAGCTGCATCATGACAAGCTTATGTTAATCAGATTTTAGAGATCAGGAAAGCAGACTTGCCCCTTTCTTTCTCCTAAAATGATTTACAAAAAGCCATGGCTAAGAAAAGATCTGAAACTGTGGATGTCAGAGAATGTTTTTTCTAAAACTTAGTTCTCCAAAAATGATGTAAAACTCTAAGGCAAAGGTCAGATTGAAAAAAAAGTCATTGCACTTGCTTCTTTATCTTATCATGTTTCAAGAGATATTTTTAAATTTTGGGAAAATCCTTTCTCAAAGCCTCATGTTCAAAAATGGAAAAAACTCACCCTGAAAGTCTCTAGTTTGAGCTTCTAACAGATAGTCAGGGCCAAGAGTCAAGAAACAGCTTGTCCACAGACATTTTTTGCTTTGAAAAAGGATTTAAACATTTCTGGTGAAGAGACTTATGAAGGTATCCGAGCAATTATTAAATTCTCTTTAACATTTGCTAAAAGGTTCTTTTGATGTATTAGCAAAGGTTGTAGTAAAACATATTTGGATAAAAATATGGTTCATGGAGTAAAGATATTTAAAAATTACTCATTAGAAATAACATTATAAAAAGTTTATAAAAGCTGAAAATAGGCTTCCTTGGTGGCTCAGTGGTAAAGAACACCCCTGCCAATGCAGGAGACACAGTTTCAATCCCTGGGTTGGGAAGATACCCTGGGGAGGAGGACATGGCAACCCAATCCAGTATCAGTGCCTGGGAAATCCCATGGATAGAGGAGCCGGGCAGTCTACAGTCCATGGGGTCACAAAAGAACTGGACACGACCTAGCGACTAAACAACAGTGAACTGAAAATAATTCCTAAAGTAAGCCATTCCTTTACCAGCAAGCTATTATTGTGGGGATCATTTTAGATTTCTTTAGGAGCCTTTCAATGTGATGGTTATAACCTGTGGGAAGAGGAGGGCCAGACTGGTCTAAAACTAAATTCTTAGGTTTGTGTGGACTTCACTGGAGCCTGGATTTTTTAGATAGTGAAAAATGTAGGAAGTCAGGGGCCCTGCCAGTCACCCCCTTGTGACATCTTCCTGACTGGCTCTGAGCCCCCCAAGCAGAGGAGCCCACTGGCCAAACATCCTTCTTCCTGTCTGCTTGGCACTGCACACTCAGACATGGCGGAGCAGTGGGGAGCTGAGAGACATGGGAAGCGTTGAGAGAGTAGCATTGAAACACATGCATGTAAATCATATGTAAAACAGACAGCTAGTGGGAAGCTGCTGTCTAACACAGGGGGCTCAATCCAGTGCTCTGTGACGCCCTGGAGAGGTGGGATGGAGTAGGGGGTGGGAGAGAGTTCAAGAAGGAGGGGATATGTGTGCACTTGTAGCTGATTGACATTGTTCTGTGGCAGAAACCAACACAACATTGTAAAGCAATTATCCCCCAGTTAAAAATAAAATTTAAAAAGTTTGGGATCATGGGGTCAGTAAGGGGTATTCAGAAACTAGTTGTGAGAGATGGCGGTGGGCAGGATCATCTCCAAGACATAGGTGTTAGTCTCTACAACAGATTTGAAGCTGATGGCAGCATTAGACCCAGTCATGCTGGGTCATTCTATTTGACAAAGAACAGTTAACTCACTGGTTTTGCCTGCTGAAGTCTGATTAACACTTAAGAAGCAACTGTTATAAGACATCAAACTCAATTTTGAATGCCTGTGACTCTCACATGCTGGAAGGACATGGCCAAAATATTTTTTAAAAGATCAGCCTAGAGTTGCCATGAGGTCCACAGCTCCCTCCTGGGATCCGAGGAAGAGGACACACAGCAGTGTTACTCATAACATCTGAACACTGGAAACAAACTCAAATGTCCATCAGCAGATGGATGGACAGATAAAATACAGCACACCCTTACAATGGAACAGCACTCGGCGATGAAAAGACTTGAAGCGCTGATATATGCTATAAAATGGTAAGTCTTCAAAACGCTGTGCTAAGTGAAAGAAGATGGTCACAGAAGAAGACTGTATGGTGTGATTTGATTTATATGAAACACCCCAAAATCAGCAAGTCTTTATATAGGATCTGGAAGTAGATTAGCCCTTGTTGAGGGCTGAGGGCAGAAGGGAATGGGAATTGACCTCTGACAAGATTCCTTTGGTGGGTGGAATGTTCTAAGAATAGACAGCTGCACAGGCTTGTGGGGTGTGGGTATGGGTTTTCCTGTTGTTTGTTTTGTTATTTGTTTGTTTTTTTGGCCACATCATGCGGCTTGTGGGGTCTTAGTCCCCTCATCCTTCCCCATCCGTCAACTGTGAAACTGCTGAGTCCTAACCACTAGGCTACCAGAGAACTCCCTGTTCAGTCCTGTGAGCTGTCCACTTTAAGTGGACATTTAATAATATGTTAATGATATCTTAATAAAGTTATTTTTTAAAAAAGCAAGTAAATAGAATTTCTCACATTAGCCACTAGGCCTAGTCGTGGACCACAATTGAACATCCCACCTGCCCTCAGCAATCTGTTCAGGTTGGTCACAGTTTTGAAATCATATGTTGGTTACTTTTCTTCCTGCCTGGTCCACTCCTGGCCATTTCCCCTGTGCTCAGGAGATACACTCAAGGGAACCAAGTCTTTCAACTACTAATATGACTAAATGAGCCAAATCAAAATTTGAGAGATAAATCTGCCGGCACACATTTATAGGAAAACAAGTAGCAGAGTTCATTCCAAAATTTAAAAGATCTCCATCTATTTAAATAATGACTCTGTAGTGATGAAATGAGCAGTATTTCTCTGTATAAACTTCAGATTCAGGAAATCTTAAGTCATGTTAAAACACACACACACACAAAATAGGTAATATGTGTGTATGTGATCTGAAATGACTCATCTATTCCAAATACACTTTTTCACATTTAATCTCCATGAGAGGAGTCAGATTGTCCAAGTTTTCTCAATCTGTAGTTCTAATGGAGAAGAGATAAATCCTTAGGAACAAAGAGTGGCTATGATAATGGTTAAAATAAATAAAAGGGGGAAGAAATGTGTTTGCCTTTGCTCTGGGGTAAAGCCCCATCTCTCACTTCTGTTTTCTTGGGCCTCCACCCTCTCACCAGAATGTCCCCATCTACCGCCCACTGCGCCCTTGCCTGGCATCTGAATCTTCACTTAGGACCCCTCCCCATGGGTCCCTGACCAGGTCGCTGCTCAAGCTCTTTGTGTCTACTCATTATAAACAGGCTTAGAAGCGTGAACCCTGGGCAACTGCTAGGTCAGGAGAGGTAGTCTGAGCCCTTGTGAAGAAAGCAAACATTTCTTGAGGCAACGACAGACCTTTTATATGGTGCTTCCTAGCCAGTAGGCCCTCAGTGAGGACTGGCCATCCTGGTGCTGTGGAACTGGCCGTGGAAGCGCAGCATGGCCTTGGACACGGGCATTTCTAGTCTATTCAGCTGTCCAGGTGAACAGCCATCATGGCAAATAAGTGTCCTCCAGTCTAGGCTCCTAAATTTCTGTGGAAAGCTCTTGTTCCTCCTTAAAAGTTGTTCCTCCTTAAAAGGACCTTTAGAACATTGACACCATGGTTGTCATCATCGTCGTCAAAGTTATTATACATGCATAATATTTCTTATCTGCATATTGTAATTCCATATGAAACTCAAATTTGGATGCTTTTGTCTGCTTCCTCTTTTTTATTTTTTAAATTTTTAATTGAAGTATAATTGATTTATAATGTATTAATTTCTGCTGTACAGCAAAGTAATTCAGTCATATATATATATATTCTTTTCCATTATGATTTATCTCAGGATATTGAATATATATCCTGAGATATATATTCTGAGTGCTATACAGTTCTCTGTGCTATACGGTAGGACCATGTTGTTTATCCATTCTATATATAATAGTTTGCATCTGCTAGTTCCAACCTCCCACTCCATCCCTCCTCCAGCCCCCTCCTTCTTGGCAACCACGAGTTTGTTCTCTACGTAAATCAATTTCTGTTCCATATATAAGTTCATTTGTGTCTTATTTTAGATTCCACATATAAGTGATATCATATGATATTTGTCTTTCTCCATCTGAGTTACTTCACTTAGTATGAATTTAGCCATTCCTGGACTCACTCATGCATGTTCCTAGGTGGACCTAGAGAATGGTGAAACCCCATTGTATTGAATGTATATGTACCACATCTTTACCCATCTATCTGCCTGTGAGCCATGCTCCTAGATGGACCTGGAGAATGGTAAAGCTCCCTGTACTGAATGTCTACGCACCACATCTTTACCCGTCCATCTGTCTGCGGGCATTCAGGTTGTCTCCGTGTCTGGACTGCTGTAAGTGGTGCTGCTGTTGGGGTGCACACTGGGGTGCGTGCATCTTTTTGAATTACAGTTTTCCCTGAATCTATGCCCAGGAGTGGGATTGCTGGATCTTCTGGTAGCTCTGTTTTTCTGAGGAACCTCCATACTGTTCTCCATGGTGACTGCACCCACTCATGCTTGCTCTTTCTGAATGTTGTCTTACATGAAGCCCATGAGCACTGTATTTTATTTCATTCTATTTTGATTTATTTTGCTTCTGGGTGTTTTGTTTGTTTATTAAAATCAGGAATAAAACACCCAGGATCCCCGATACTTTGAGTATCTTTCTAAGTTTGAAAACTTTAATCAGTTTCATCTGCTGTTTTATCTTACTGAGCAATGTTGGCATTCTCTGATAATCCACCAGCTTCCTCTCCACCTCCCCCACCAGCCCTGGCCACTCTGCGTTCACTCACAGGGCAGGGGGCACTCTCTCAGCGTGCGCCATCGTGTTGTCCAGAGGTTACACGTGACAACATGAAAACTAAGGCTCAGAGGGGAGTAAAGGTGTCCTGTGTTAGTGCTCAGTGAGGAAAGCGGCCTGCCCTATCCTCTGGGGACTCAGGGGAAAGGGAAGAGGGAATTGAAGGAGGTACGGCAGTATATGTGGGCCTGTCAGACAGTATTCTGTGAGAAGTGATGGGTAAGCAGGGACTTGAAGGAAGTGAAGGAATAACGCAGGGGCTATGGAGAGAGAACATTCCAGCCAGGGAGAGTGGCAAGTGCAAAGCCTGAGGGAGGCAGATGCAGTGAGCATCCTGAACAGAGTGAGCAGGGGGAAAGGGGTGGAAGACGACCGCACGGAGGGGTGCTGGGCCAGATCGTGGAGCCTGGTGGGACACGTGGAAGAGGCTTCCAGAAGAAGGGTGCACACCAGGGCCATGTGGCATGCTGTGGTGCTCACAGAAGGAAGAATCGGCGTCTGCACAAGGGCAGGCACCATCAGGTAGTCAGTGACAGATGCCTGGTCAGATGGGCGCAGGAGAAGAGGATGATGGGCAGCTTTCTGGAGGAGCCAGTACACTCGGAGGTCAGCAGAGAACTGTTGCTGGAGGGGGAAGGAGTGAAGGATTTCTTTTTATAGAGGAATCAGCAGCATATTTTTAGCCTGAAAGCAATAATCCAGTAGAGGAAAAAAATGTGGCTTTGTTCTCCCTTCACATGTATCTTTCCTAGATGCACTCCTGCCTTGTATCTCCCGCATCTTTCTCGCACATAATTCCAAACCATTGTGGTATAAATAGCTCTGCTGTACTCTCTTTTGAGTGTCACGGGAGGAAACGTGATCAACTCTCTGTGTCTATAGTCTAATAGTCTATAGTCTGCGTCTGTGTCTAATAGTCCTTGGGGGCTTCCCTGGTGGCTCAGACAGTAAAGAATCTGCATGCAATGCAGGAGACCTGGGTTCCATCCCTGGGTTGGGAAGATCTCCTGGAGAAGGGAGTGGCTACTCACTCCAGTATTCTTGCCTGGAGAATTCCAATTTTCTTGGGCTTCAAAAATCAATGCAGATGGTGACTGCAGACATGAAATTAAAAGACGCTTGCTCATTGGAAGAAAAGCTATGACAAACGTAGACAGTATATTAAAAAGCAGAGACGTCACTTTGCCGGTAAAAGTCCGTATAGTCCAAGCTATGGTTTTTCTAGTAGTCATGTATGGATGTGAGAGTTGGACCATAAAGAAGGCTGAGCATGGAAGAATTAATGCTTTCAAACTGTGGTGCTAGAGAAGACTCTTGAGAGTACCTTGGACATAAGATCAAACCAGTCAATCCTAAAGGAAATCAACCCTGAATATTCATTGGAAGGACTGATGTTGGAGCTGAAGCTCCAATACTTTGGCAACCTACTGTGAAGAGCCAACTCATTGGAAGAGACCCTGACACTGGGGAAGACTGAAGGCAGGAGGAGAAGGAGACAACAGAGGATGAGATAGCTGGATGGCATCCCTGACTCAATGGACATGAATTTGAGCGAACTCTGGGAGATGGTGAAGAACATGGAAGGCTGGTGTGCTGAAGTCCATGGGGTCACAGAGTCGGGCATGACTGAGCGACTGAATGACGACACCACAAAAGCCATGAGAAAAGCAAGCTCTTTTTTATTTTTAATAAGTAGTTTTTTTGGGGGGGTGGGGCTGCCCAGGGTCTTGGTTACTGTGCAAAGTCTTTCTCTAGTTGTAGTGAGTGGGTGCTACTCTTCTGTGGTACAGTGGCTTCTCATGCAGAGCACAGGCTCCAGGGTGCGCAGGCTTTAGTAGTTGTAGCTCGCAGGCTCTAGAGCCTGCGGACTCAGTAGTTGTGGTGCATGGGCTTAGTTGCTCATTGGCATGTAGTATCTTCCCAAAGCAAGGATCCAACCATGTCCCCTGCGTTGACAGGCAGATTCCTAACCACTGGATCACCAGGGAAGTCCCGAGAGATTTTAAATTAACCACGCAAACTATGTTATCAGGGCTTTAAAGTCCCAACATGTTTATGAATACAAATATTCCTATTTTCAGTGAATGTTTAAAATGTATCATCCAAGCATTTTTAAAAGTTCTAAATGGCATATTCCAGATTTCTCAACTTTCTGATACTGTAGTAAATTTCTTATGAAAGAACAGGAGAAGATGCTCTGGTTTAATAGAATATAATTCAGGGTCTTATTTACACAATGGAGTGTGAACCTCACTGTTTAATCATCTAGTCTCTAAAATAGATGCATCTCCCGTGTTCAGCAGCACAGAATGTCAGCATTTTCAACACTTGTTAGAGACTCTAAGCACCTACTGGCTGCCATTTGGGTAAGGCCACTGTGATCTGAGGTAACAGGGGAATGCGCTCACTGTCCTTGTAGGTTTCTCAGAGTTGTAGCCCTCTGTCAGGTTACATCACCAAAAAGCCAGGGCACTACACACTCCAGGTGTGTGCTGACTTGCCTCTCCTCACAAATGCCTTCACTGAGTTAAAGCTCAAAATTTAGTCTGTTTAACATATTGAGGATTTGTGTAAACAAACAAAAAGCCTAATGGAAAAGGTTCTGTCTTCTGTATTTTTGCATTTTTACTAACTGCAGTTCACATCCCTTATGTAGACAGCCACATCAAGAATTCTTCCCATATATTAGAATCAAGAAAATGTGGCTGTAGTTTTGTTTTCTCTGGATGATCTTATATGCTTTCCTTTTTCAAAAATGAACACTGTAGCCCATTGTGTTTCCATTAATACTTTTCTTTGAATAGGGTTCAGAATTTGTCCAGTTAGACTACTCCTCTCCAGGATCGGGCTTCCCTAGTGGCTCAGACAGTAAAGAATCTGCCTGCAATGTGGGAGACCCAGAGATTGAACCTGGAGTCTCCAGGATCTGTTAAAACACATGCATCCATTTTTCTAGGTACTTTCTTTTATCAAAAACTATTTTAACCTGCCACATTTTATATATTCAGAGTTCTAGGAGATTCAGCCTTTCAGAATCAAATACTTCTAAATAAACAGAAATAAAACAAATATAATAAATATCAATTACTATCATGAATAAATATATGATAAATTTAAATGCATAAGTGTAACTAACTATGTTTATGTTAATAACTAGAGGAAGACTTTTGTGGCCATGTTTTTTCATCGTCCTGTGCGTTTGTTTGCCTTGTGAGGAGGCCATACAGAGGGAGGATTACAGCTTGGGCTGAGGAGGTGTTGTCTGTGTCTGGCTGGATCTGCCACTCACTCTGACCACGAGTGAGTAATTTGACCATTTTAAGTTTCAGCTTCTTCATGGTAAACGTTGGGTAATGAAAATATGTACCTCAGGAGGTTATTCTGAGATGTGTGTGTGTGTGTGTGATATTTTGTTTTCTTTGCCTTGAAGTAAGCGCACAGCCTTGTCCTCTGGACCCATTCTTCCTTACCTACACCCTTTCCGAACGTAAGAAACAGCTGTTTCTTCCTGTGGTAGCTCATCCATATAATGTCCTACATTTATAGGACATTAGACAGTTACCAAAGAGATCCTGAATCTAGGGGGTTAACTTGATAACTTGAATGTGTTTTCTTATGAAGAAATGATCCATCTCTCAGGACTCACCTCTTCTCCATAATAACAGTTTCTGGAAACTGATGTACATCGTCTCTGCTTATTGGCCTTATACTCATGAGAGGAATATATTTGCAGCTTTTAGAGCATAAGCACAAAACATATATATCTCATTGTCATGGAATCTTGGACTCTGGACTGTGAATAGTCCCCAGAGTTGAGCGGATCTTGCTGACTCCGTGGCAGACTCCCCTCGCGTCTGCGCGCCGAGTGGCGCCTGTGGGGTGGGCTGCACAGAGGTGCCCCCCGCCAGCCCAGCATCCCGAGGCGGGTCCTGCAGGCTGGCCCCGCAGAGTTCTGAGACTCCTGTGAAGTCTGGTCAGAAGAGTGGAAGTCGCTGTGAGCCGTTCTAACTGCGTCGTCACCCCGGGAGGCATGGATGTGGCTGCTTTTCTCGCTGAGTCAGACTGTCAGCGTTAAAGTTCAGAAATCCAACTCAAATTCAGAAATATGTCCCTGACAACACTTAAGTTCTTTTCACCTGTAGTCATAGGAAACATTGTGGTTGATTTTTTCCACTGCATTTTCAGGATTTTTGTGGGGGTGTGGGTGTGTGATCATCGCGGTTATAAAGAAGGGCGGGCAGGGCCGGGACTCAGTCCATTAGGCGTCTATACCTGCTTGTCTCCTGGAGCCGCACCCCTGTTCCCACCAGCCTCCGACCAGAGCCGCTCCCCACTTTTTTGGATTAAAATACTTTCACTGAACTTAATAGGCTGCCAACAGAGAACTATGAAAGGAAGTACTGTTTTTTCAGATGACGTCTTTGGTAGGCTAATTCAAAGAACTGCAACTTCTCGTCAGCAACCTCAAGAAAGAAAATACGAACAAAAACAAACATGTGATCATGAAAACTCTTCTCTCATCACTTCCAGTGATGAGAGCATCACAAACAGCAGAGAGACTAGAAAGAAAGCACTATTTTTTAGACCAAACAGTCCAGGTGACTCTGCTAAGCTGGTGCGGGAGGAGCACACTGCTCTCAGCCTGTGGTTGGAAGACTCTTCTCTGCTCCTGACCTGATACTTGAACCCGGCTCCTGGGACACTCACTTGGACTGGATTATTACTGCTCCGTGTTAGAGGAGTGGCTCACTTCCCTTTCAATTGCATGACAACAGCAGTGTGTCTGTGGCTTTTGTTTCTGTTGGGAGACTGACTAACAAGGTAAAGTCCTGATTAAGGAATGCACTTAATCAAGGGCACAGCCACATTAGAAAGAAATCATCTTCAAGAAATCATCTTGAAAGAGTTATATCTCTGCACACCATCCACAGACCCCCATCATCACTGGAAGTTAAACTCAAGTGCCAAGCCCTGGCTTCTTCCTTGCTTGCCAGGCTGCTTTCTCTTTCTGTAGTGAACTGAAACTGCTCAGTCATGTCCGACTCCTTGTGACCCCATGGACTAGTCCATGGAATTCTCCAGGCCAGAATACTGGAGTGGGTTGCCTTTCCCTTCTCCAGTGGGTCTTCTCAACCCAGGAATCAAAGCGGGGTCTCCTGCATTGCAGGCTGATTCTTTACCAACTGAGCTATCAGAGAAGCCCTTTGTGAAGGAGGTCCTATTCCCTTCTCCTTTCCAAATTGGACGTAGGTCATTTTTGTTTGTTATTTGAAATGTTATCACCACTGTGCATATTCACTTAGTATCTAGTTATGTAATGAACTTCTTTTTCCTACTCAGTTTAAGAAATTTTAGGAATCATTGACTGAGGGGTGAGGCAGAAGGCAAGGGAGTTATCAGCAGGCTCGCCCTTGGAGCTCATGGACTAGCCCCAGTGCCCAGAGGAAGGCCTGAGCAGGAGGGGACTGGGGCCTCTCCATCCCCGCTTCCCTCAGTATTTTTGCTCTTACTTCTGCCAGCTCACCTCCAGGGACATGTTCTTTTTTCCTGCCTAAAGTGTGGGGGAAAAGTCTTGTCAAAGTTTTGTTGAAAGAGAACCGGCATTTAGGAGCAGCATTTGCTAGGAGGCTTAGGATAGATGGGCCTGCTCGAAAAGCTGCCCACAAGTGCCCACATCTGCTTCCAAGCAAGCACATCCCGGGGACTGACCTAGAACAGAGCCACCTGGCCCGGGAGCTGCTTTTCCGAAATTCCTCTGCACCTGACTTTGAGAATCTTCTCGGCCGTCTGGTGCCCAGGGCCCAGCTCCTAGCTCAGCCGTGTGTGCAGCCAAGAGCCTGGGGACACAGGAACCACTTGCCCCATCCATTCATATCCAGAGCCTGAACCAGTAGGGTGGAGGAAGCTCCGGCCTCTGTGGGGAGTCCTAGGGCAATGAGTCCTTGCTCTCAGCCCCATTTCCCCTTCTAAGGAAATTATGGAAAACTAAGATTTCTCTTTGAAACCTCTCAGGGCACAACTGCCCTGAACCCTGAGCTGGGGCAGCATCCTTGGCATCTGTGCACACCTGTGACTATTGCCTGGGCTTCAGGGCCCTCAACCCTGCGCCAACTCAGGCATCCTGACCATACTCTCTAGTTCTGCTGTAGAAATGGCCACACTTGTTTTCTGTGTAAAACTTAAAATGTTTGTATTAGACTGAGCTCTCTGTGATACTTAGAAAATAAGATAGTAAGAAAATTAAGATGCTTTGGTGGTCTAAATACTTGTGAAGTAGATTTTTTTTAACTATTACAAAATGCCTTAAAGAGTCCCAAGTAAATTTAAGAGAGGATCTAATGGATTTTCACTAACTGCTTAAAAAAAAAAAAAAAAGTTAACTTTGATCCACCGTGCCTTACCGTGAGCTGTAACAGTAATCTCATAGCTGCTGCACTCAACAATTTGTTTCATTCTGTTGTTTAAAAACAGGGATTCATTCAACTGCATAGGAGATGAATTCTGTCATTAGGAACTTTGCCATCAGGCTTAAGAAATATATTTACAACTCATTTCTTTCAGGAACCAGGTTTCAAGATCTCCATAAGAAGTCTTTTATTAAGAGAAATCACAGCTTTGTCAGTTTCTCCAGAAGCACTCTATTTTTAATTCCCAAGGAGAATCACAATAATAAAAATAAATTAATCTAGCAGGTTATTTTCTAATGACACCTGTTTTTATTAACAGAATTCCAGTCTACATATTTCTGGGACTTCCCTGGTGGCTCAGGTGGCAAAGAATCTGCCTGCAATGCAGGAGACCTGGGTTCAGTCCCTGGGTTGAGAAGACCCCCTAAAGAAGGGAATGGCAACCTATTACAGGATTCTTGCCTAGAGAACTCCATGAACAGAGGAACTTGGAAGGCAATAGTCCATGGAGTCACAAAGAGTCAGACACAACTGAGCAACTAACACACATATTTTTTTTACTATTTGCTTAGTAGAAGCAATCATTCCTAGAATTTTATAGCATTTTATAAAGAACTTTTAGTGCCTTTTTTCTTTTTTTTTTTGTTTTTAGCTGCACTAGGTCTTAATGGCCACACATGGGATCTTTAATTGTGGCATGCAAGCTCTTACTTGCAGTGTATGAGATCTAGTTCACTGACCGGAGATTGAACCCAGGCCCCTGCTTTGGGAGTAGCCACTGGATCACCAGGGAAGCCCTCTAAAGAACTCTTAAAGTGAAACTTTTTGGATGTTCACAGCAGCTCTGGCAGTCCTAGTAGTGATACTGTTCTGCATTCTTTATTATCATTAGTTGGAGGCTAATTACTTTACAATATTGTAGTGGTTTTTGCCATACACTGACATGAATCAGCCATGGATTTACATGTGTTCCCCAACCCGATCTCCCTTCCCACCTCCCTCCCCATCCTATCCCTCTGGGTCTTCCCAGTGCACCAGCCCTGAGCACTTATCTCATGCATCCAACCTGGGCTTGTGATTTGTTTCACCCTTGATAGTATACTTGTTTCAATGCTATTCTCTCAGAACATCTCACCCTCGCCTTCTCCCACAGAGTCCAAAAGCCTGTTTTGTACATCTGTGTCTCTTTTTCTGTTTTGCATATAGGGTTCTCGTTACCATCTTTTAAGATTCCATATATATGCGTTAGTATACTGTATTGGTCTTTATCTTTCTGGCTTACTTCACTCTGCATAATGGGCTCCAGTTTCATCCATCTCATTAGAACTGATTCAAATGAATTCTTTTTGATGGCTGAGTAATATTCCATTGTGTATATGTATCATAGCTTCCTTATCCATTCATCTGCTGATGGGCATCTAGGTTGCTTCCATATCCTGGCTATTATAAACAGTGCTGCGATGAACATTGGGGTGCACGTGTCTCTTTCAGATCTAGTTTCCTCGGTGTGTATGCCCAGGAGTGGGATTGCTGGGTCATATGGCAGTTCTATTTCCAGTTTTTTAAGGAATCTCCACACTGTTCTCCATAGTGGCTGTACTAGTTTGCATTCCCACCAACAGTGTAAGAGGGTTCCCTTTTCTCCACACCCTCTCCAGCATTTATTTATTGCTTGTAGACTTTTGGATAGCAGCCATCCTGACTGGCATGTAATGGTACCTCATTGTGGTTTTGATGTGCATTTCTCTGATAATGAGTGATGTTGAGCATCTTTTCATGTGTTTGTTAGCCATCTGTATGTCTTCTTTGGAGAAACGTCTGTTTAGTTCTTTGGCCCATTTTTTGATTGGGTCATTTATTTTTCTGGAATTGAGCTGCAGGAGTTGCTCGTATATTTTTGAGATTAATCCTTTGTGTGTTGCTTCCTTTGCTATTATTTTCTCCCATTCTGAAGGCTGTCTTTTCACCTTGCTTATAGTTTCCTTTGTTGTGCAAAAGCTTTTTTTTTTTTTTTTAAATTTTTTTATTAGTTGGAGGCTAATCACTTCACAACATTTCAGTGGGTCTTGTCATACATTGACATGAATCAGCCATAGATTTACACTTATTCCCCATAAGTTTAATTAGGTCCCATTTGTTTATTTTTGCTTTTATTTCCAATATTCTGGGAGGTGGGTCATAGAGGATCCTGCTGTGATTTATGTCAGAGAGTGTTTTGCCTATGTTCTCCTCTAGGAGTTTTATAGTCTCTGGTCTTACATTTAGATCTTTAATCCATTTTGAGTTTATTTTTGTGTATGGTGTTAGAAGGTGTTCTAGTTTCATTCTTTTACAAGTGGTTGACCAGTTTTCCCAGCACCACTTGTTAAAGAGGTTGTCTTTTTTCCATTGTATATCCTTGCCTCCTTTGTCAAAGATAAGGTGTCCATAGATGCATGGATTCATCTCTGGGCTTTCTATTTTGTTCCATTGATCTATGTTTCTGTCTTTGTGCCAGTACCATACTCTCTTGATGACTGTGGCTTTGTAGTAGAGCCTGAAGTCAGGCAGGTTGATTCCTCCAGTTCCATTCTTCTTTCTCAAGATTGCTTTGGCTATTCGAGGTTTTTCTTATTTCCGTACAAATTGTGAAATTATTTGTTCTAGTTCTCTGAAAAATACCGTTGGTAGCTTGATATGGATTGAATTGAATCTATAGATTGCTTTGCGTAGTATAGTCATTTTGACAATACTGATTCTTCCAATCCATGAACACGGTATATTTCTCCATCTGTTTGTGTCCTCTTTGATTTCTTTCATCAGTGTTTTATAGTTTTCTATATATAGGTCTTTCATTTCTTTAGGTAGATATACTCCTAAGTATTTTGTTCTTTTTGTTGCAATGGTGAATGGTATTGTTTCCTTAATTTCTCTTTCTGTTTCCTCATTGTTAGTGTATAGCAATGCAAGGGATTTCTGTGTGTTAATTTTATATCCTGCAACATTACTGTATTCATTGATTAGCTCTAGTAATTTTCTGGTAGAGTCTTTAGGGTTTTCTATGTAGAGGATCATATCGTCTGCAAACAGTGAGAGTTTTACTTCTTCTTTTCCTATCTGGATTCCTTTTATTTCTTTTTCTGCTCTGATTGCTGTGGCCAACACTTCCAAACTGTGTTGAATAGTAGTGGTGAGAGTGGACACCCTTGCCTTGTTCCTGACTTTAGGGGAAATGCTTTCAATTATTCACCATTGAGGATAATGTTTGCTGTGGGTTTGTCATATATAGCTTTTATATATGTTCTTTCTATTCCTGCTTTCTGGAGAGTTTTTATCATAAATGAATGTTGAATTTTGTCAAAGGCTTTTTCTGCATCTATTGAGATAATCATATGGTTTTTATCTTTCAATTTGTTAATGTGGTGTGTTACATTGATTTGCGGATATTAAAGAATTCTTGCATTCCTGAGATAAAGCCCACTTGGTCATGATGTATGATCTTTTTAATGTGTTGTTGTATTGTTTGCTTGAGCCCATGTCCTCCCTGAGAGGTGGCCAAGCAAGCAGATGCTACCCCAGCATTCAGACCGCAGGCCAGTCTTGATGTGCAGTCTCCTTCCAATGATGTCCTCTTTTAACTGTTCCTCTGGTAAATTCAATACTGTTTTCCTTGGAGCATGTGTTTAAAGGGAAATCCTAGATGTGTTCAAACATTACTGCTCAGTCTCTATTTTCTGTTTTCAAATGCCTGGTTCCCATGCTTGATGAAGCTCAATTAAAAAAAAAAAAAAAAAAACTGTCCCAAGTATTCATTGTATAGATTTCCATGCCTGGGGAAACATAATGTGGAAACTGAATCTGAGATCATTTTAAATAAACATATGAGTTCTTATATGATACTGCTTCTTTCATTAATGCTTCTGATGTATGTAGTAGTGCCATCCCCATTTATGTAATGGAGCCAATCTCAGCACCCTCACCTGAATATGACAGGTATTTCTTTATTTTCCTGTGTGTAAGACTCCTTTAGTATGCCTAAAAATATAAATGTGCTTGTGTCCTATTCCATTCAGCCTTCTTTGATTCCAAGTTAAGAGCCACTGGATGAATTCACCTCTAGCTCTATTATGTTTTTAAATCAAGTATCAGATAACATTCCTGTGTATGTGGTATTATCTTTCTCTAATAAATCAAATCCTTCATGATACTTGCTCACCTCCTATAGATGGACTGTAGTGATCTTTGTAAGTCTTTGTTTATATCATGTGTTTTCTCCCCACCTAGAGTAAAAGAAGCTGAAGAGGTGTGTAGGCAAAAGAAGGGAAAGTCACTCTATAAAATAAAACCAAGACATGACTCTGGAATTGTAAGTATTTATTCTGTTTTTTGATTTGTGGTTTTCTCTGGCTTTTAAACACTCTTTTCTCAGAATATACAAATCCACCTAATAACATTTTAATCATCTTCCTCTTAAGTTTGAACAAATAGTGAGCATCCGACTTAGAGAATCTCCTTTTCCTTCTGCCTGTAATCAGGTTCCAGAGGCTAAAAGAATCTCGGTGTTCAGCATTCAAAGCCTAACCATCAAGATGGGTTCACTGAGGGGGTGCATATATGTGGGGGGCTTCTGGTGGAGTTGGGGGCCATTTCACTCTCCTCATCATACATGGGTCACAGCACAGCTGTCGTAATCCCATGAGCACCCTTGGGGCCTAACACAGGGAGTGCCAGGTGCAGCGTTGTTCTCTGCTCAGACCAGGGGCTCAGGCTGCACAGGGGGCTACCAGCAGCTGTCAGCCCACAGCCAAGTGTAGCAAGCCAAGCTGTTCCCTCTTGGCTCGTTTCTCCCTTCAAAATAAAACACCAGGTTGTGCACCAGGAAGGGAAGGGTTTGGAGGACATGATGAGTCCGTGTGATACTGTCTTATGTTTTGTTGAATGTTTGAGGGATTATCACTTGGCACTACAGAGTAAGTAAGTGTTATTTTAAGTGAAAAGTTGGGTTAGACCTTAAAATAGCATTTTGAATTGAGTTCATCTAATATAGTGTAAATGGAAGATATTCAAATAACCCAAATTGGGCCACAATTAAACAGCTTTATTTAGAAAAAGTTAGAAATTATATCTGCATTTAAAAGATATTTTCCCTTCTGTTTCTCTGTATCAAAATCTTATTGAACAACAAATATTATATTATGGTTTGGTTTATGTCCTTTTTGATGAAAGTAAATCTTCCAGTACATGTATAGAATGAGAAGGAATAGTTATTTACTAACCACAGTTATGCTGTTATAAGGATAGAAGAGAATTAAATCACATTAACAATGAGATGAAAGTGTGTTAGTCACTCAGTTGTATCCAGCTCTTTGCAACACCATGGACTATAGCCTGCCAAGCTCCTCTATCCATGGAATTCCCCAGGCAAGAATACTGGAATGGGTCACCATTCCATTCTCCAGGGGATCTTCCCGACACAGGGATCCGAACCCAGGTCTCCCACATTGTGGGCAGATTCTTTACCATCTGAGTCATAGAAGAGAATTAAATCACATTAAGAATGAGATGAAGCCTCGGTTCAATTTCCATATTTATGTGTTTGTACATAAGACTGAAAATGACAAAGGTGAGCTGATACTCTTTCACATCAATTAGAAGCTAAGTTTTTAAACCTTTTTTCCCCTCAAAAACATTAGTGAAAATTCTAAGAGAGAAATCGATTTTACTTACATCTTTTTAAATTTATGAGCTTGTGGATATTTAACCTTTTCTCAAAGAATTTGATCCAAATGAAAATACTATTCTAAACTCCATACATTCTTTAAAGTCATTCCTTCTAACTATTTCTCTTACCTGGTGCATTTATTTCAGAAAGCAAAAATAAGCATGAAAACCTGACCAATGAAAAGCAGAACAAAAATAAGTCACTGAAGCCACTTCCACAGAATTCAGCCGGCCTGAGGGCAGGAAGGAAACTCATCATTTTGATCATGTTTCTTCTTGGCCTCTTGCATAATCTTTATGTTTTCCAGACAGTTTACTGATTGTTGAATTCTACACTGTATTCATATAAAAATGCAAAAGCAGTAGGCCAGTGGAGAATGTGACACCTTTTCTTTTTGAAAAAGTTTATGGTATTTTACCAATAGACCAAAACAGCATGTGTAAGAGGCAGTATCTGCATTAATTCTGAACATGCTAAACAGTAACCTCCAACTTACTGTTGTGAGAATATTCCCTGTCACAGCGAAACACTCTCCTGACGACCAGTACTCCACCTCACTGCATTTAGATTTATGGTTAACATGTTATTTCTAGTGACTTGTTTGTATCAGTTTCACATCTACATAAAAAATTTTCTATTTTAAAATTGAGGTACCATTTATATATGTCATAGATAAAGCTTTCCCGGCTCTAGGGTTGGTCTCTGTAACTATATATTTGTGAAAGAAGATTATCATTTTTTTTTATTCATCAGACAATGAATAGAAAAAAATATAGCAAAAGGAAAACCCTTTCTATACATCATTTAATATAGGCAGGAATCATAATTTTAAGGTAAATGAGGGCCTTTATCAACCATGTCCTTTAGGACCTACATAAAGCCAGTCTGCAGCAAAGGTCAATTAAACCAAAGTTGTGCCTCTCTAACTTTTACCATTGCCCTTCTCAAAGAAAATGACACAGTGCTTTTAAATGATCCTCATAAAATTTCCAAACCTGACAGCTGTTGGCAAAAAAAAAAAAAAAGAGTAACTTTTAGATGGATTGATATCTACCTAGGACTTGTTCATTAAACCCACCTGCCTGAGTATTGTGACTTGATTGGGGTTTTCTTTATGTGTTAGGGCAGTTAATCAAAAGCTATGAAATGAGTATGCAAGAGTTTATGATCTAAAGGAGCCTAGGAAAAGATTTTATTTTAGTTTGAGAGGGAAAAAGTATATCTCCACTCTTTCTCAGAGTATTTTAAAGTCACTCCTGAAGCATTGTGATGGCTTTGTCTAACATTAATAGATTTTTAAAAATGATATGTGTTGGGGTATGAATAAAGGGGAGACTGTTGCTATTGCAAACCAATTACGGAAGCAACTTAAAAAGAAAATCTGAATTGTAACTATGTTTCTATTTATGTAAAATACTGTCCTGACCTTTCAGTCTGTAGTTGATGTGCACAGACACAGTAGTAGCTCTCGGGTTGCTGTTCTGCCATCTTCCTGTCTCCTTCAGTCCCTCCATGTGTATATGAACTTCAATGATATAATGGGGCATTTAACAGAGATTGCTATGTGCAATACTGTATTTAGTGTTTCTATTTTAATTTTTCTAGGATGTTAATTTATATGAAAATAAAATGCATAATAAAAGAGTTCTGTGCCTATTGTGTATATATAACCTAAAAGCACATGCTAAATATTTATCCCAGAGGGGAATTAAGTTAGAGCATCTGTGTCCAAAGATTTTTGAAAGTTCTTATTTCAGGCTGAACAGTTATTAATGAATAGTGAAAGTCGCTCAGTCGTGTCTGACTCTGCGAACGCATGGACTATACAGTCCATGGAATTCTCCAGGCCAGAATACTAGACTGGGTAGCCGTTCCCTTCTCAAAGGGATCTGTCCAACCCAGGGATCGAACCCAGGTCTCCTGCATTGCAGGTGGATTCTTTACCAGCTGAGCCACCAGGGAAGCCTGAACAGTTACTAGCAGTTAAGTATTTAACAAAGGCTGGTTTGTAAAGATAAAATAATAAATCTGCTACATCAAAACATATTTTCTTAAGTTCAAATTTTCTTAATGAAGCTTTAGAGAAGAAGTATTTCCCCCTTTTGGAAATACCAGTATATTAATACCTAAGAAGTCTTTTTTCTATAAGTTACAAATTAGTTGCAAAAATGCATATGATGTAGATTAAATGGTGATAAAAATTGAATTGATCTCAGTGAGGCAGCAGTGAGTGGTGGCATGAAGTGAGATCTAATTCCCTGCCCAGGAACTGAACCTGGATAGCCTGAACGAAAACCAGGAATCCTAGCCACCAGGCCAGCAAGGGCTAGAGGTTAGAAGCTAATTTTCCCTGGATCTTTGCCCCCAGTGAAAAATGCATTTATCATGGAGGCAGAAACTGTAACTGCAGGTACAAGGTTTATTATTAGAGACGCGGCACAGCAACACGTGGGAAAGAACACGGAGAAACAGCTGGTTCAGTTAAGACAGAAGCAAGACAGAGATACACACCTGGAGAGAAAGGTTATGGGCGCCCCCCTAGTGAGAAGGAGCACAATAAAGAGGTGGTTAAGTCATTTACATAGGCCAGTTCTTCTGGGTCTTTGTCTTCCTTTCTGCCAATTTTCTGGTTTCTTTTTTCACATCTGACCTATCCTGGGACTCTCCCCTGGTGTGCACACACCCCTCAGCTAAGATGGATCTCGAAGTGGAGGCTTCTGGGAGAAGCAAGACTCATTATGGTCTGGCATTTTCACAGGACTTTTGACCCACAAGGAGCCTTTCTGCAACGTGTAGTGTTTCCCTTGTCCCAAAAGGGGGTAGGGGGAGGGGAGATCTCTTAATCCTTCACTAGAGCAGGATTTTGTCCCTCTTTGTCCTTGCCATGACTATTAAAGTGTTTATAAGAGACAAACACTGGCTATTTACCCTCTTCCTGTTGTTACTTCCATTTCAGAGGGCAAACAGGAGGCTGACTGTAAATGCCTCAACTGGAGCCCACCTATCTCTTGTCTCAGGAAATGTAAACAGGAGGCTAGTTGTAAACGTCTAACCTGGAGTCCACCTATCTCCTACATCAGCATTATGGGAAGACAATAAGGCAGAGAACATTATGGTGCAAAGAGATGGATATAGACAAGGAAATAGAAGGAAAAAAAGGAAACATTATGCTAATAGAAAAGCATTATGGAAGCTAATGAAAAAAAAAAAGCTAATGGAAAAGACTTTTTCTCCATAAATCATCTTTGAATTTATGTCTAATTTAATTTTTCAGTATAAAATTTTCATCACCTATACGTTGGCTTGTCATCTACTTTGTGCCAAGGCCTGGTGCTCATAACTGATATTTAAAAATGAAAAGAAAGAGGGAGAAATGGGTAAAGGGCCCACACTATGGTGAGGAACTGAAACTAAAATTTTGGCGGTGAGCATGCTGTGTGTGAAGTCGACATACAAGGCACGTGTGAGAGTTATGTAATATAAATCACTGTTACCACAATAAAAATAATTTGAAAAATTAAAAAGGAAAACTGAATATCAAGTTGGGGTGGAGAGGAGTGTACAGCAGCGATTAAATTCATTGTAATGCCCAGTTCAAAGAGTAAAATGATAAATTCAGAGGGATGAGGACGAGGTGAGGGCTGGGGAGAAGAGGGGTCTCTGGGGGCACAGGGCTTCACTTTTCTGAGTACCTGCAACCAGGTGAGCCTGATGGAGGGAAGACGGTGCAGAGGGGAAAGGATGACGAGAGATGTCACCAGAGATGCAGGACTTTGTGGCAGGAACTAAGGTAAGTTTGTTATGGTTTGGGGTGGGGAGTGCCCAGAGGTCACGTGGGGGCAAGGGGGGAGGGGGCAGGGGCACTGACATGATACAAGAGCCTGTTTCAAGTCCCATCTTAAAAGTTCCAAATGGGTATTTGGTGGAAATGATGAAACATTTCTGAGGAGGGTAACAAGCTGCAGAAAGAGCATGGCAACCAGCAGCCAAAGAGCCTCCCGCCCCCCTTGGAAGAACTGGCCCCACGGGTGACAGGAGGTGGTGAGGGGCTAAGCAGGGCAAACCTAAAGGATGACGAGCATCCTGCAGCATCACTCACTGCAGTGGCAGGACCTGTGTTCCAGGTGGCCCAGCCCACCCTGCTGCAGCATGGAGGACGGGGTCTGTAGCTTAAAGGGGCAGTTGTGGCTCAAAGCAGGAATGGATGCAGGTGAGGCACTACCAGTACAGATGGAAATCTGGATGAAGAAAAGACATGGTAAGGAGGTAACACACATGTGAGGGCTTCTTGAATTGTCAGATGTAAGAAACAAGAAAGCAGAATGAACTTACCGTGACAGGCTGGTCTCTGGACTGTTATTTGGCAGAGCCTGGCTCCTGGCATCAATGAGGCCACATAGGAAAGGGGTCCATTAAGTTCCTTCACAACCATTAGCACCTGGAGAACCTTCTCTGCTGAGCCCACTAAAAAAAGCAGCTCTCTGAGCCTTCATCCCCTTATTTAGTTAGTTAATGCTAGTCGCTCAGCTGTGTTCAGCTCTTTGCGACCCCATGAACTGTGGCCCGCCAAGCTCCTCTGTCCATGGAATTCTCCAGGCAACAATACTGGAGTAGGTAGCCATTCCTTTTTCCAGGGGATCTTCTCGACCCAGGGATCAAACCCAGGTCTCCTGCATAGCAGGCAGATTGTTTACCATCTAAGCCACTAGGGAAGCCCCAAACCCTACAACACCCAGTATTCCCAGGTGATCTCCTATCCAAGTACTAACTAGGCCCAATCCTAACTTAGCTTCCAAGACCAGAGGCGATGCAATGCATTCAGGGTATTATGGCTGTAGACTGGCTTCATTCTCTGCAGGGCACTTATCACCATCTGAAGTAATACAGTTGTAATAGGGCTGGGGCAGGTGGAGCTGCAGTGCCAAACAGCCACTGGTCAGCATTGCAGGGGGCACCAACCCCTCCCCTTGTGTATAAAAGGAGCCCAAACTGGGTCTGAGAAAAGATGGATCGAGTGGCTAGTCTGCCATTTTCTTGGTCTGCTAGCTTTCCAATTAAAGTCATTATTCCTTGTTCCAACACTTTCTCTCCCAACTTATCGGCCTGTTGTGCAGTGAGCAGAATGAGCTTGGGCTCTGTAACAGGTCCTGCTCTTCTGGTCTGTGCACTGGTGAGTCCTGCACTGTTTTGGTGATTACAGCCTCATGACATTGTTTGAAGTCAAAGCATAAGATGCCTCCAGCCAGTTCTCACTTCTGAGGATGCCTCTGACTGCTTCCACATGAATATTAAGAGGATTTGCTCTATTTCTGTGAAAAATACCATTGAAAGTTAGGCAAAGAATGCATTCACAGTGGACATTGTTTTGCAAAGAATGGACATTTTAACAATACTAATTCTTCCTTTCCATGATCATGGGATATCTTTCTATTTATTGGTTTCTTCTTCATTTTCTTCATCAATGTCTGAAAGTGTTCAGCGTGCAGGTCTTAGAAGCCCTTGGTTAAATTTACTACTTGGTATTTTGTTCTTTTTGATGCAGTTGTCAACTGGATTGTTTTCTTTCTCTTTCTGATGGTTCATTTTTTTGTGTTTAGAAGTACAGTTGATTTGTATGTATTGATTTTGTACCATTACTGAATTCATCTATTAGTTCCAATGGTGTTTTAATGGAATTATGTAGAAAATTATAACTCAAAAATCCCACTGTTTCTATCACATCCAGGTCATCACAACATGGAAGACAAAGTGGCTCCTACTAGCATCTCCCCACAGTGCCTGTCAATTCCATGTGAACTCATACAGGGGCAATCAGGTTCATGAGTTTGTATGAAGTGGATCTAGGTAACAAGGCTTGCCCTCTATTAGGAAGTGTGATGTCTTCTCTGATTTTCTGGTGTGCTATTGATAAGGTGTTTGGGAAAGTTTTTGACTTTGCTGTAATTCCAAATCTACAGAAACCTGCCGTAGCAGAAGTCTTATGTATCTGCGTGCTCAGATTTCCCAGCCTTCCTTCCTTGAGTGCATTTGCCACTTCACACAAGATTCTCCAGTGCGTTTTACCCAAGACAGGAAGAGTGTTCTTCCAGGGAACCAGCATGCAGCATCCAAATGAGGAAATTACATGGTTTCCATGTTAAAATCCAACCCAAGGCCCATTTCAGCTTTCACCAGCTGCCCCAACTTTAGGGAAACGTCTTTCCCCATTCTGATCCAGGTTTCTTCTCCTGGAACCATGATTGATACTTTCCCTCATTTTCACAACCCTGATGGATGCAAAGTGCACAAGATAAATATGACCTGAGACGTAAGATAAATATGGCCTTTTCTGTATTATAACATGTATCAGTATTTATGTATTTTGTGTGTTTGTGTAGGTGTGTGTGATTAATTGTACAGATTATCTACCATTTAAAACACTTTAAGTACACTGTTCTATGTCATTAACGACACTCACGTTGTCGTACAAATATCTTCTCCATCCATGTTCAGAACTTTTCTCTTTTTACCAGTGAAACTGTGTGCCCATTAAAAAGAAATTTACCTCAGCCCCTGGCCATTGCACTCTACTTTCTCCCTTTGAACTTGACTTCTGTGTGTACCTCATATAAGTGGAATCATGTCATTTTGCTCTGCTTGTGACAGTTACTTCATTTATAATGGCTTCAAGCTTTCTGTTCACAATAGCACATGTCAGAATCCCGTCTTTTTTTTAGGCTGAATTCCATTCCTTTGTGTGTATACCACTTTTATTTGATCCCCTTGTCCACAGATGGACGGTTGGGTCACTTGGGTCACAGTAGCCTTTTGCTACTGTGATGAGTACTGCTCTTAAGATGGGTGTACTCATAGGTGTCCAGCCCCTAGTTTTCACTATTGGGTGTGTACCCTGATGTGGATGTGGAGGATCACAGGTCAATTCTATGATGAAGTTTTGAGGAACTGGCACCCTGTTTTCCACATAGCCTGTACCATTTCACTTGATTTTTTTTATGGAAAAATAATAGTGGTTTATGGATCCACTCCAATTGGTTTATCATTTACCCACTGGTGAGCATTTGTACCATTTCTACCTTTTGGGTCTTATAGAGTGTTGCTATCAATATATGTGAACACCTGTTTTCACTTCTTTGGCGTATATATCCAAGAGTGGAGTTGTTGAGCTGTATGGTAATTTTACATTCATATCATAGACATATGTTGAATCCTTTTCCATTTGCACAAGTATGTTTAAAGGTTCCAACTTTTCTGCATTGTTGCCAACATTTGTTTTTTTATGTTTTTTTAAAAAAATATTTATTTGTTTGGCTTCATCAGTTCTTAGTTGGGGCAGGCAGGGTCCTCCTTGTATCATGAGGTATCTTTTCATTGTGCACTATTGTGCACAGAGTCTCTAGTTGTGTTATGCAGACTCTAGAGCAAGCAGGCTCAGTAGTTGTGGGGCACAGACTTAGTTGCTGCGAGGCACATGGGATCTTCCTGGACCAGGGATTGAACCCATGTCTCCTGCATTGGCAGGTGGATTCTTTATCAGTGAGCTACCAGGGAAGCACTACCCCCATGCTTTATTGAAGAGTTTATACAGTCATGTCTTGGTACCCTTGGGGAATTGGTTCCAGAATACCCTAATTTTGGTAACCTCAAGTCTCCTATATAAAATGGAATGGTATTTGCAAATAACCTGGGCAAATATCCTCTTGTATACCTTAAATAAAATCTAGATTACTTATAATAACTAATACATATAATCATTGTATAAATGTTATAAATGCAATGTGAATGCATTTAGTTGCTGGTATGTGGCAAATTCAATGTTTTCCTTTTGAAACCCTTTGGAAATTTTTTTCTTATAGTTTTGATCTGGACTTTGAATCCATGGATGTGAAACCCATGGATACAAGGGGCTGACTGCAATTTTACTTTTTACATTTAAGCTTTTTATATATTTTGAGATACTTTTTAGTACGTGGCATGAGCTAATGGTCCAGTTTCATTCTGCTGCATGTGGATAGCCAATTGCCTAGCAACACCATTTGTTGAAAACACCATTTCCCCCCAATTTAGTTCTGTGGACTGTTGTGTAAAATGAGCTCATTATGAATGAATGGTGTATTTCTGGGATCTCAAGCCAATACCATTCATGTATGTATGTGTATAATATATTCATATGTGTGTGTGTGTGCGCGCACACACACACACACAAGGGCTTCCCTGGTGGCCCAGATGGTAAAGATGGCCCAGATGGTAAAGAATCTGCCTGCAGTGCAGGAGACCTGGGTTTGATCCCTGGATTGGGAAGATTCCCTGGAGGAGGTCATGACAACCCACCCCAGTATTCTTCCTTGGAGAATCCCCATGGACAGAGGGGCCTGGCAGGCTACAGCCCATAGGGTCACAGAGTCAGACACAACTGAAGCAACTTAGCATGCATGCACACATACACACAGGAATTCATGTGTGTATACACACACCCACCCACACACCCACAATTTCATGTATATATATACACACACAGGACTTCCCTGGTGGCTCACGGTAAAGCGTCTGCTTACAATGCAGGAGACCCAGGTTCAATCCCTGGGTCGGGAAGATCCTCTGGAAAAGGAAATGGCAACCCACTCCAGTACTCTTGCCTGGAAAATCCCATGGACAGAGGAGCATGGTAGGTTACAGTCCATGGGGTCGCAAAGAGTCAGACATGACTGAGCAACTTCACTTTCACTTTCACTTTATACACATACATGAATTAATGTATATACATTTAATGTATATACACACACACAGGAATTCTTGTATATATATATACACACACACATGAATTCATATATATATTTGTGTATATATACATGAATTCATGATATATACACACACACACAAATTCATATATATATATTTATTTATACATATATGAATTCATGTATATGTGGATGTGTGTGTATACACACACACCCACATGAATGGTATATGTGTGTGTGTCCTGTGTGTGTGGTGCGTTAAAAGTCAAAGCTCATGATCTAGGCAACCAAACCCATGATCATGTAGGCTTTCTTCTGTATTATTTATAGTTTATATATTATTATTCTGTATTGTTTATAGTTTACTATTTTAAATTTTTTTCTGGTCAGTGTTGAATGACTTTTGGTATAAGTTGTCAAATTTGTGTCTAATTTCATATCATTGTGTGTGTTTTCTAATAGTTCTATAACTACTTTTCCTAGAGGTCCCAGGATATTTGCCTCCATCCTTTTGAATTTCCAACATGCAGTGGATTCAGTAGGACAACCAGCAGGAATCTAGGCCTCCCCTGAGCTAGGAATGGCTACAGCCTGCATTTTCCAGTTAGCCATCAGAGGGCGACAGTCCCACCTCTCTTACCAGCGCAGGGCCTCCCGATTCTGCCCCCAGACGGCTCTGCGCACAGCCTACAGGACATAGGCCTACTCAGGACCTAGCCGGGTTTGGTTTCAGGACCACACAAGGCTGCGTCCACACTGAGTGGAGCTCAGTTCCCTCAGGAGCTCAGTTTCGACAGGAGGCCATGGGAAGAAGAGGTGAAGAAACAGTGAGGAGAAGCTCCCTGTTTCTGGCTGGCTGTCTCAAGGGGCACTGTCTTCAGAGGACCCAGGAGAGGAAGGGCTTGATGTAGAAAACTGGGGGTTTGGACTAGTTTTGTGTGCAGTGCAGACAGTGTCCAGGGTCCTTTGGCTTGTGATGTTCTGTTTTCCAGCAGTTTATTGAGGGGACCGTCCTTTCCCAGGTGTGTGTCTTTGGCAGACTTGTCATCAGTTAACTGACCACATGTTAGCAGGTTTTTTCCTTGGCTCTCCCTGCTAATGCTCTGGCTAGTCCCCTCTTGCTGTGCCTTCTCTACGCGGTTTGGTTACCACAGCTGCGTAGGATGGTTTGAATTCAGGGAGTGAGTTTCCTCCAGCTACTACTGTTCTCCTTTCTCAGGACCCCCCTTGGCTGTTCAGGGTCCTTTGTGGTTCCATGCAACTGTCAGGATTGTTTGTTCAGTTTTTGTGAAAAATACCATTGGAAGTATGGTTGGAATTGCACTGAATGTGTGTGCTGTTTGGGTTAGAATGGACATTTTAGCACTAATCAGTCTTTCCATCCATGAGCACAGGATCTCTTTCCTTCATTTGATTCTTCAAATTCTTTACCAATATCTTAATGATTTTAGTGCTCAAGTCTTTCATGTCTTCGGATACCTTTATTCCTAGGTATTTTGTTCTTTTGATGTTATTTTAAATGGGACTGCTTTCTTAATTTCTCTCTCTGATGGTTCATTATTTGTGTACAGAAACACAGCTGAGATTTATGTATTCACTTTGGGTCCTGCAGCTTTACTGAATTCATATAATCTAAGAGATTTTTGGTGGATTGACGTTGAAAGCTAGAACTAGAAATCCCACTGTTTCTACCACATCCAGGTCATCCACAACACCCAAGAGATAGTGACTCCTAATAGAATCTTCCCGCAGTGTCCCTTACAATCATATGAAATCCTACAAGGGCGAATTGTATCATCACTTGGGGTGAGCAGGATCTGGGTAGGACTTGGCCTCTCTAGCCACGTTTGATATTGTCTTGACTTTTCTGTCCTATTGACATGGTTGTTTTGATAAGTAATTTATTTTTCAGTCATTTCAAACTTACAGAAAATTTTCAATAGCAAGAATCAAAGTATTCATATTTGCCCCTTCATACAAAATACTCCACAGTGTGTTTTACCCCAAACAAGGATACTCTCCCAGGAACCCAGCACATATCCCCGAAATGAGGATCATGAAATTATCTTCTAATCATCTGATCCATGAGTCTACTTCAACTTTCACCAGCTGTCCCAACTCTATGGTAGTATCTTCTTTCATTCTGGTTTGGTTTTCTTTCTTTTTTCTGGAACCTTGATTGAGACTTTCTCTCATTCAAATCCTGGATGGATTTAAAGCATCAGATGTGCATGTGACCTGGGTGGCCTTTCCTGGGTGGCTTCTTTCACTTAGGATGTTGTCAGTGTTCATCCATGCTGGAGCTTGTATCACTCTTACATCTTTTTCATTGTTATGAAAAACACATAACAACAGGTGCCTTGCAGTCACCATGACATAAGGAAGAATAAGACAGGATGAGAAGCAGAAGCAGTGAGCACCTCTCAGGCTTTTAGGAGAAAGGTGTCAGAAATGTCTCCACACTGGCTAGGCGGAGCCCATAGGAGGCAAATGGATGCAGAAGCAAGCTGTGAGGTCTAATCTCTCCACTGCCAGCCCCACAACCCCAGGTTCCAATCTACCAGCCCTACTGTACACAGCCAGACACCAAAAGGAAGATACACAGACTCTTGACTTAGGAAGCCAGACCCCATGTTGGGGTCACACAGCATGGTCACATGATCATGATGTACTCCATGCGCATGTCCCCTGTCCTCACAGAAGCATCCACAGGTCACTACATGGGGCTTTCTGGGGCACTTGTGACTACTAGAAACTGCAATGGTGAAAGGAGGGGAGAAGGTACGGACGGGAGCATGACCGAGGGGGCTCTACAAATCACCAAAGACCTGAGGCCCTTGATACTAGGAGTTTGAAAAAGGTTTCTTAATACGTAAATGAAGAAAGGAAGCCCATTTAACAAATGGTGCTCAGACAATTTGGCATTCAACTGGAAAACAAAACTGGATTCCCTACCTCAGAAAATACCACCAAAAGCAATTACAGGCAAATTAGGAACCTACATTTGAAAGGGAAAACTTTACAACTTTAAGGACAAATTTAATGAGGGTGTATTTTTTTAACTGAAGTAAAGTTGATTTACAAGGCTGTTTCAGTTTCAGGGGTACAGCAAAGCAATTCAGTTATTCAGTGATTTGTGTTACAAATCACTGTTTCAGTTTCAGGGGTACAGCAAAGCAATTCAGTTATTCAGAGATGCTCCTCAGACAAAATTCACTCCCTTTGGGAGGCCCCTGGGCAATGCCCAGTACTCAACCAACAGTCCTGTAAACCTATAGCAGCAGGTGGTGGTGCTCAGCGGATGTTTGCTGACTGAATAAATGACTGCAATCACACACTAAAAGCAAGCCTTGAGGCTGGGAGAGGATCCCCAATCCTGTCTCCCCTCCAGGAGGTCTTGATCCTGTTTGGTGTGGATGAGTGAAATGGGGCTTGGGAAGGGAAGAGATCCATCACAAATCATTTTGTAAATAGGGGAATTTCCCACTGGGTGTGTGAAGAGGATGTAAGCAGGTACATCCCAGAAACACATCACAGCAGATCCTTCAGCTGTGCCCTCACCCCTGCTCTTGGGGCGTCACACTGTCTCCCTCCCTGAAACATGCTGAATAGCTCACAGGCTTCCCGGAGGGGTGGTCACATGACCTCCCCCTGACCAATCAGCGTGTTCCATCCTCCTGGACGCCTGTGATTGGTTCAGGGCTGGACAAGTGACTAATCAGGGCATAAGCTGGAATCCTGGGGAATGGAGGTTTATTTCCGTTAGGAACAGGGGATACCTGAGGCCAGCCTGTGGCAGTGGGAGGGATGTGACGTCAGCCTGTGGCAGTTGGAGGGCTTGTTCCACAAAGGCAGAGCTACTTGGGTGAGGATGACAGCAGTAAGCAGAGCTGAGAGGTGGGGAAAGACAATTCCTGCTGACGTCCCTGAGACCCAGGTACAGTCCAGCCAGAAGCTGTGCCCGTGGACTTAGTTATGATCATTCTCTCCTGCTTGTTTGTTAGCTTGTTTGAGCCCCTTTGGGTTCGATGTCCAGCTGGCTAGGTGGAGACCCTGGAAATGCCACGGTGTGGGTTTCATCTGGCCTCAGGGAAGAAATTCCACATAACACTGCAAGACTTATTTTAATCTGGAGATCTGAATAGACTCAATCTGCTGGGGCCAGCTATTAACTCTAGGATTCCCCTAATTAGCCCTCACAGGGTTAGTCCTGCTAAGGTAGCTGCTCCTGTCCCTGATTAGAGGACAAGACAGAGGTTCAGAGAAGGGAGGTAGCCAGGCTACAGTGTGGCAGTGTGCACCAACAGAAGCCCCAGATCCTGCCCCCTGAACTCTGGGAAGCCACATGGTGGGGCTTGTCCACGTGAAGGGGCTAAGGCACCCAGCCCCACGCATGCTACCATGGGGGCCTAAGGATTGGAAACTGCCATGTGGCTGCTTTGCAACTCAAAAAAAAGCAATTCATACTGAAGGAAGGAGGGGACCTTACTTCACCAGACCCCACCCCACCCTCTGCTGCTGCTGCTGCTAAGTCACTTCAGTCGTGTCCAACTCTCTGCAACCCCATAGATGGCAGTCCACCAGGCCCCCCCGTCCCTGGGATTCTCCAGGCAAGAATACTGGAGGTGGTTGCCATTTCCTTCTCCAGAGGATCTTTCCAACCCAGGGATCAAACCCATGTCTCTTGCATTGGCAGGAGGGTTCTTCACTGCTGAGCCACCAGAGAAGCCCTGATGTCATTATTAATTTGAGAGTAGGGCTCAAAATAGCTAGTGTAGGACTATTTCACAGAATTCCTGAGGTGGTTAAGATTTATGTCAACAAATTTCTACTGATAATTATGTTTATAGGTCTGTGCTGAGCACTACGAAGGAGGCAGAGATGAAGCCAACCAAGATTCCACAAATTTCTCTCATTTAATATTATAAACACTCCTAAAACATTTTTAAAACTCAGTCACATTATTGCTGATAATTTATTCCAATCCCTGAACCTTGGAGCTGGAGGTTTTTGAGACCATTGCCACGTGTCTAAGTCTTGACATGGCACAGTTTCTGTGGCATGGCACAGGTACAACTTACTTGATGTCAGAACTTACTGAAGAAATGTAATTCCTAAGGTGAAAAGATAACAATGCTAGAATGTTAATGAAATTTTAAGCGAATACAGGTTATTTTAATCCAAGCCAATACTTTTTCCAGTGAATCCATACTTCTCTGTAAGGAGCAGCTTTCAAAGTGGTTCTGTTATTGTGGCCTGATCACTTCAAAGATCAATGAAGTAAGAATTTTTGATTGAACGTTTTTTTAATGTTAATAGTAGTACAACAAAGCTACAGTAATCAAAACAGTATAGT
Organism: Cervus elaphus; assembly: GCF_910594005.1. Classification (NCBI taxonomy): domain Eukaryota; kingdom Metazoa; phylum Chordata; class Mammalia; order Artiodactyla; family Cervidae; genus Cervus; species Cervus elaphus. Next base: position 11,089,853 of record NC_057829.1, read on the forward strand.
ACTAACAAACACAACACTGTAATACTATAGTCCAATAAAAACTTATAATAAAAATAATAATTAAAAAAAAAAGAAACAGGATGGTATGGCACGAAAACATAATGTAGATCAATGGAACAAGACAGAAAGCCGAGACAAACCACGCATCTGTGGTCCTTAACCTATGACAAAGGAGGTAAGAATATACAATGGAGAAAAAACAGTCTCTTCTACAAGAGGTGCTGGGAAAACTGGACAACTACACGTAAAAGAACCAAGTCAGAATCTTCCCTGACACCATGTGCTAAGTCACTTTAGTCGTGTCTGACTCTTTGCAACGCTATGGACTGTAGCCGCCAGGCTCCTCTGTCCATGGGATTCTCCAGGCAAGGATATGGGAGTGGGTTGCCATTTCCTTCTCCAACACCATACATAAAAACTCAAAATGGATTAAAGACTTAAATGTAAGGCCGGGCACTATAAAACTCTTAGAGGAAAACATAGGCAGAACACTCTTTGACATAAATTGCAGCAAGATATTTTCTGATCTACCTCCTAGAGTAGTGAAAATAAAAACAAAAATAAATAAAAGGGATCTAATTAAACTTAAAAGCTTTTGCACAGCAAAGGAAACCATAAACATAGCAAAAAGAGAACCCTCAGAATGGGAGAAAAGATGTGCAAATGAAGCAACTGATGAGGGATTAATCTCCTACACATACAAATAGCTCATGCAGCTCAATATCAGAAAACCCAAATAACCCCATGAAAAAACAGCCAGGAGATCTAGACATTTCTTCAAAGAAGACATACAGATGGCCAAAAAGCACATGAAACGATCCTCAACATCACTAATTATTAGAGAATGCAAATCAAAACTACAATGACGTATCACTTAACACCAGTCAGAATGGCTATCATCAAAAAGTCTACAAACAATAAAAGCCAGCGATGGTGTGGGGAAAAGGGAACCCTCCTACACTGTTGGTGAGTATGTAAACTGGTACAGTATGGAGGTTCCTTAAAAAATAAAAATAGAACTACCATATGACCCAGCAATCCTAGTCCTGGGCATATATCCAGAGAAAATCATAATTTGGAAAAAACACACGCACTCCAATGTTCACTGCAGCAGTATTTACAACAGCCAAGACACGGAAGCAACCTAAATGTCCACTGACAGAGGAATGGATAAAGAAGATGTGGTACATATACACAATGGAATATTACTCAGCCAAAATAATGCCATTTACAGCAACATGGATGAACCTACTGGTATTGTAAAGAAATCAAAATGCTCTATAAAGAACAAAGGACTCTATACTCAAGAGTTGGATTAGTGTAGACTCAGTTAAAAAAACAAGTGAAAATAATTAAAGCAGGATTTTACTCAAGATATAAAGAATGCCTACAAATCACTACAAAAAGGCAGATAATCTTTAAAAAAATGCAGTTAAAGACTTAATGACAATTCACAAATGAGCAAGAATCAACAGTTAATAAATAAAAAGGAGTTTAATGTCCCTGGTCATCAGGGAAACCAACTACTACTCCATAGACATCAGAGTGGCTCAAACAAGAAAAAAAACAAGTGTTGGCAGAGAGATGGAGCAACCAAAACTTGCAGACCCTCCTGGTGGAGCATAAATGTGTTCACTCACCAAGCCTCAGTGTACACCTGCCCTATCACAGCAACTTCTCTTCCAACAGACATGTACAAATGTTCAGCAGAAAATATGCACATGAATATTCAAAGCAACAGTACTCCTAACAGACCAATACCAGAAATAAACTACAATGTCTGCCAAAACAAGAGCAGAAAAATGGTGGCAGTCACACAATACAGCTTCTAGAACGAACAGACTATAACCACGTGCAATGACATGGATGAATCTCACATTCAGAGTGAATGAATACAAAAACTCCAACCCAAATGCATTCTCTATAACTCAGCTTGTACAAAGCTTAAAAACATGTAAAATTAACCTATGTTAGAAGCCAGGACAGTTGCTGCTCTTTGGGGTGGAGGGTGCAGGTAACAGTGACTGGAAACGCACGTGGCTTCTGCACTCGGGCAGTGTTCCATTTCCGGGTCTGGATGCTATCAACGCTGGCCTATATTCAGTTTATGAAAACCTATCAACCTGTGGTTTAAGATTTGCATTATTTTCTATATGGCTACTATGCATTAATAAAGTTACTTAAGGGTGTAATTTGGCACAAATTACATGGGTATTTAAGGTGCTTCTGAGTCTTTCAGAGATGCAGCTAACAAAGATAAACCTTTTTTTGAGCTTTTCAAAAAGAACTGGCAGGAAGAGCGAGCAAATGGTTTGTCTTGTTTACTGTGTCCTTTCTCTGCACATCATCCGAGGACTAACGAAAGGTATCATTCACTCCAATGTCCTTACATAGATTCTTCTGAACCTATCTGCCCTTGAGCAAATCACTTCTTTATTCAAGTAAGTGCATCCAGAGGAGACTGCCTACCCTCTGTTGTTCATACTCTTGGGTTCCTCACTCAGAGGTTGGTCCTTTTAAAACATCCACTGGAAGATAATATAAACAGTTTAGAAAACTATTCTTTGGGTTTTGGTCTGTTTCATTTGTTCTTGTCAGACTCTACGTTGTGTCCAACTCTTTGCTAGCCCATGGACGGCAGCACACCAGACTTCCCTGTCCTCCACCAGCTCCCAGAGTTTGCTCAAACTCATGTTTGTTGAGTCAGCGATGCCATCCAACCATCTCATCCTCTGTCGCCCCCTTCTCCTCCTGTCCTCAATCTTTCCCAGCATCAGGGTCTTTCCCAATGACTCGGCTCTTCTCATCAGGTGGCCAGAGTATTGGAGCTTCAGCGTTACCATCAGTCCTTCCAGTGAATATTCCGGGTTTATTTCCTTTAGGATTGACTGGTTTGATCTCCTTAATGTCCAAGGGAATTTTAAGAGCCTTCTCCAGCACCACAGTTTGAAAGCATCAATTCTTCAGAGCCCAGTCTTTATGGTTCAGCTCTCACATCTGTACAAGTTTCACTGGCGGGGGGCGGGGGGGGGGCAATTCCCAGCAAACACCACGTAATTCTCTAAGACTGTCTTTATTTATATATAAAAAACATTCAACACAACATCCAAGAATTTCCAAGTGTCTCATTCCATTTTTACCAGCTACCACTGCTGAAAACTAAGGACCATTAGAGTAAAGTAATCTCAACTCCCATCATCAGAAATGTTCCTTGGGCGCTAAGAAAAACAGAGTAAGTGCTATTAAAAGTAGGTCAGCAAAGTATGTGAAAGTTGTTTCCAGTTGACTATTTCCATAATATGATCCAGGGCGGCCTCGTGTATATTAGTCTCTTCAGCAAATATCCCAGAAATACTGTGAGGTAAGATGATAATTTCTAACTGACCCCAAATAGGAGTCCCACAAGAAGGGTGTGCTGGGCGGCCCTCCTTGACTCAACCAAGGCACTTGGCTCTGTTTTCTCAAACCGGCACAGGTGTTCTTCTGATTTATGAACGAGCTCTGTCTCCAGTGAAACCTGTGGCAAACGAAAGAATTCCGCCATGACAAAAGGCAGAAATGCCAACTCAGCACCTATAAAGCAGTTTTCACAATAGAGCCTAACGGGAACCATTGACTCAAGACTTCCCAGACTGTGCTGACTAGGTGGAGCTGGATGACCAATACCCAAATCGCACTGGTGCCCTGGTCCCCACCAGTTCACACAGGATCTTCACCTTCCTGACCATCACCTTCTTTGGGAATCCCAGGGGCTGGTCCTCACGGGCTCATGAGCCCACACCTGCCACAGACACTCAGGCACTTGTGTTCTCACGGTGCAGAAACTCTGAGGGGTCTCCGATGTAGGGGCAATGCTTCCTTTGAATGCCATACGCCTTTAGAGGGTAGACAACGCTAGTGACCCAATGTCTTAGAGTCAACTCTTCCGGGCTTTACTCCTACCTTCAGAGGTCTCCGTCACGGGAGCAACAGGGTGGCGCCACAAGGCAAATCCAGTGGTAGGTGTCATGACATTACTCCCTTAGCTACTGGACTGTCCTGTCACATCTGCTTTCTTGTTCCTTAGGAGCAGTTTCCTTCCTGGAGGTCTCAGTCATTTTCAAGGGCCCTTCCCACTAATACCTTCCTATGCCCCTCATCTGAATCCTGGAAGGTGAAGCAGCCCATGCTGAAGCTGATCCTTGGTGCTTCAACTATCTGAGTTACTATTCTACAGTAGGAAAATGACTCGTGGTGTTTGGCTCAGGAGCAGAAGAGAAAGGGGCGGTGACAGTATTGAGCACCCCAGGCTGCGGGGAAAGCCCTCAGGGAGATGGGAAAGCAGCCAGCTTCCCTGATTGAGGACCATGTACCAAGCAGGTCACTGCTTCATGGAGGATAAAATCTGCTCTAGAAGCATCTAATGTTTGCACACAATGTTTACAGCTTGCTTGTAAAACATTACTGTCCCTAAATTAAAGACAGAAACATCAAATTTCTACTTCAGCAAGTTCTTGGGCTGCCCAGGTGGCATGGTGGTAAAGAACCTGCCTGCCAATGCAGGAGACGCAGGTTCAATCCCTGGGTCAGGAAGATCCCCTGGAGAAGGGAATGGCAACCCAGTCCAGTATTTTTGCTGGGAGAATCCCATGGACAGAGGACCAGGCAGACTATAGTCCATGAGGTCACAAAGAGTCAGACATGACTGAGTGTCTGAGCACGCACACCTCAGCACTCCCCAGAGCTCCTCTCTTTCAGAGGCGGGAAATCTGAGGGGTACAGATGGGAGAGACTGATCTCACATCAGTTTCTGGCAGTTCCAAAAAGAGTCCAGTTTTCCTGACTCCCAGGACAGGGCTTTTCCTCTATTCCACACTTCATGAGTGGATTCCACAGAAGATGAGTTGCATTTTTCTAGCACCAATAAATAGCCATGATATTTCTGCTCCTTTCCAAAATCCCTGAAATCTCATTCAGATTGCCTGTCCTTCAGTGCAGGAAAAGTAAAAATGATGAATCTGGTAAAGAAGAGAGGAGGAGGAAGAACTGGTGGGGACAAAGAGGCACTGGATCACTCTATCCCCGTAGAGCTGGCTACAACAGGGTGCAGGACCACAGTGCAGCAGGGTGGAGTGGGTGAGGTGTAATTCCTAAAGACTCCAGTACCTGAGCGCCTGTGCTTGCACCGCTGGGGGCACAGGCTCGATCCTTGGTCGGGGAACTAAGACCCCAGGATGCTGAGTGACACAGCCAAAGATCTAAAAATAAATAATTTTTTAAAATCGTATTCCTTGTTATTAATACAATACCACTGCCTCTAGTTGTGCTCTGTGGAATAAAACAAGCCTTTAAATACTTTTGAAAGCTAGCTATCACATCTCCCGCAACACTTCTGTTTCCAGAAAACTCCCTAAAAGCTTCTTAAATTTTTTTTTTATTTATTTTTGGCTGCACTTGGATCTTGGTTGCTGCACACAGACTTTCTCTAGTTTCAGCAAGTGTGTGTCTACCCTCCAGTTGTGGGTCACAGGCTTCTCAGTGTTGTGGCTTCTCTTGTTGCCGAGCACAGGCTGTAGGCGCATAGTATTCAGCAGTTGCAGCCCACAGGCTCTAGGCACGCGGGCTCAGCAGTGGTGGTGCACAGGCTTGGATGCTCCGTGGCATGTGGGATCTTTCTGGACCAAGGATCAAACCTGTGTCCCCTGTACTGGCAGGCAGATTCTTATCCACTGTGCCACGAGGAAGTCCCCTCTAAAAACTTCCGTGTTCCATATATAAATTTAACAATGTACTATATTCAGGTCAAAAAATAAGCTGCCCACACTGGTACAACTTCAGGCAGTCATTTGTGTGAAAAAGGTCTATGGTGTGTGGTTGAAAACAGGTTTGCTGCAAGCTAACAGTCTGAGGTAGCTGCTAGTTCAGACAGGTTTCCTTCATGGAGCCTGGGAACCAATTCATAAAGTAAAAGGTGCCCGCAACAGTCACCTACATGTGAAGTACTGTTCTGTGAGGAAGGGTAAGGACAAACCGCAGTCCGGCCAGAAACGGCAGGAGAGGATGTCTGTGAACCATGTTCTATAGTCATGAAGCATGAGGGGCCAAAATGTGGTCTGAAGTCTGGCTTAGTCACCAGAGCAGTCGGCCTGTGGAGGCAGCAGCAGACCAACAACCTGGGGGAAAGCCTGGGCACCTACCCTTCCATCAGGGCCAGAGCCTCTCTGGCATGGGGCGTCTGTAAAGGGCATGGGATGGGGACACAGTGAGGAGGCTGCAGGTAAAAGGGGTCGCCCAGCAGGAAAGGGGCAACGGTGCTGACAGTCGCTGAGATGCAGGTTTGCAGGGCAGACGGCAAAGCTAAGTGAAGGCTCGTCCAGGGAATCGAACTACAGAAGCCTTTGACTGTATGTTAAGTATTCAAATGATCGATTTCTCCAATGTGGGGAGAAAGAAAAGTGGATAATCATATATTATAAAAATTTTGCCCTGAAGAGCTAAACTTTGTTTTCTTTAGTAACTCATATAACACTTTACATATGCCAGGGTGTATCTGCTTAATTCTTCAAGCACATGGGATAAAAATAAATATGGCAGTGAAATCTATTTTTTTTTTAAAGCAGGCAGCTCTCTCACTTGCTTCTTTGCTCAGTTCGTCTCTATTTTGCAGCGGGTAGGGGTGGGGGGAGTGAAAGTGAAAAGTGTCAGCCATTCAGTCGTGTCCGACTCTTTGTGACCCCACAGACTGTAGCCCGCCAGGCTCCTCTGTCCATGGGATTCTCCTGGCAAGAATACTGGAGTGGGTTGCTATGCCCTTCTCCAGGGGAATCTTCCCAACCCAGTGATTGAACCTGGGTCTTCTGCATTGCAGGCAGATTCTTTACCCGCTGAGCCACCAGGGAAGCCCATTTTAGCAGGAAAGGCGGGGAATACCTAACTCCTTAGAATGTGGTGTCACCCTTATCTTTGACAAAGGAGGCAAGGATATACAGTGGAAAAAACACAACCTCTTTAACAAGTGGTGCTGGGAAAACTGGTCAACCACTTGTAAAAGAATGAAACTAGAACACCTTCTAACACCATACACAAAAATAAACTCAAAATGGATTAAAGATCTAAATGTAAGACCAGAGACTATAAAACTCCTAGAGGAGAACATAGGCAAAACACTCTCTGACATGAATCACAGCAGGATCCTCTATGACCCACCTCCCAGAGTAATGGAAACAAAAGCAAAAATAAACAAATGGGACCTAATTAAACTTAAAAGCTTTTACACAACAAAGGAAACTCTAAGTAAGGTGAAAAGACAGCCTTCAGAATGGGAGAAAATAATAGCAAATGAAGCAACTGACAAAGAATTAATCTCAAAAATATACTAGCAACTCCTGCAGCTCAATTCCAGAAAAATAAATGACCCAGTCAAAAAATGGGCCAAGAACTAAACAGACATTTCTCCAAAGAAGACATACAGATGGCTAAAAAACACATGAAAAGATGCTCAACATCACTCACTATCAGAGAAATGCACATCAAAACCACAATGAGGTACCATTACATGCCAGTCAGGATGGCTGCTATCCAAAAGTCTACAAGCAATAAATGCTGGAGAGGGTGTGGAGAAAGGGGAACCCTCTCACACTGTTGCTGGGAATGCAAACTAGTACAGTCACTATGGAGAACAGTGTGGAGATTCCTTAAAAAACTGGAAATAGAACTGCCATATGACCCAGCAATCCCACTCCTGGGCATACACACCAAGGAAACTAGATCTGAAAGAGACATATGCACCCCAATGTTCATTGCAGCAGTGTTTATAATTGCCAGGACATGGAAGCAACCTAGATGCCCATCAACAGACGAATGGATAAGGAAGCTATGATACATATATACACAATGCAATATTACTCATCCATTAAAAATAATTTATTTGAATCAGTTCTAATGAGATGGATGAAACTGGAGCCCATTATACAGAGTGAAGTAAGCCAGAAAGATAAAGACCAATACAGTATACTAACACATATATACGGAATTTAAAAAGATGGTAATGATAAACCTATATGCAAAATAGAAAAAGAGACACAGATGTACAGAACAGACTTTGGGACTCTGTGGGAGAAGGCGAGGGTGGGATGTTTTATTGCTGGGTTTACAACAGGCCCTCATGTTCTCTGTTTGTGAGCCGGGTCAGCTGGCAGCTGGCTGGCTGCATTTCTCTGGACGCTACTGAAGGCGATAATAAAACCAAGAACAGAATTCCCCAAAAAGTGCAGAGCAGTGGGAAGTTGCCCAGAACACTGTCAGGTTATCTTAGGAGTCTAAGGGCAGAACACCGAATGGTACTTATTATTACTGAAGGGCTCACCTTTCCGGGGGGGTGGGGGCACTCCAGGACCTCAGAGGTGAGGAGAGATGTGAGGCAGCTACAACAGGTGCTCAGCAAAGCGACCCACTCTTAACAGCTATCATTATAATCGGTGCTCATCATTACTTTTAATCTGAATGCTTCATCTTTGACACTGTTAGGGAAGTCATCATCATAGACATCTATCTTGGAAAGCACTGACTACTACATTACTATGTGAAGACCCGCAGCTGAGACATCCAGGATTCTCAGGGATAAATACTCCTGGTACCCACAGGAACGGGTTTGCCAGGTGGCTCAGTGAGTGGTAAGGAATCTATCTGGATGCCAAGCAGAAGACATGGAGAAGACATGGAGTTCTCAGTAATGGGTGTGTGTGTATGTGTGTACACCCGGGTGTGTGTGTGTGTGTGTGTGTGTGTGTGTGTGTGTGTGTGTGTACACCCTTCCCCACCACTCTGAATTAGAATATTAGGTCACCTATTTTCAATGATAAAAATTAAAATTACACCTCTACTCCACAGGTAAGCCAACATAACAACCCAGATGGGCTTAACAGTGACATATGCATGCATTTTTTTGCTTGCATGTGCAATACATACTATACAAAATGGGGTGTTTATCGGGAGAAAGAGCAAGACTATCAACTTTTCTCTATGTGCCACTACTTTGCTTAATTCACTATAATGCTTATCCCCCTGAATAAAAAGAGGAGAAAATGAACTAAAAATATATAATTTAATTTTTAATGATGCTTGGATATAACAATCGTTAGCAAAATCCCTGCAAATTTAACAACTAGTTCTTGTAAGCTGTTTGCCTTTTCTGTGTCCTACAGGACTTACCCTAGATTTTCTAGACCTGAACTTTCTAGAAATGACTTTTTGGAGCTTCCAGTTTGCATGAATGAGTTCCTGTAGAAACAGTCTGTAACCCTCAGGGTCCTTGACTCTTTGATGACTAAGGCTCACTCTGCTCTTACTTGCAAGTCTAACCCCCGAACTGACCCCTCAGGGTGATGCGCACCAATGTCAGTAGCGTGGCCGCTTGCTTAGGTAGTCTTTCCAGCACGACCCCCGAGGCCTCACTGAAACCATAGCCTGGAGTGACTTTAGTTAATGTCTAGAGCTACGCTGGTTGTCATTTCCCTGAACTTGAAACAGAGATCACCATACCACTTTGGATGTTCTATTTCACCTTCTTACATAAGCTATTTTTGACCTATTTTTAAGAGTGATGTCATACATGTTGTCTATTATACATCACCTTTCAAAGGAAGTTAGCAGGGGGATGATAAGGACCAGAGCTACCATAGTGCTTCTTCTATAGAGGAGGCATCTGCAGGTGAGGAAAGAAACAAATTCTGTGACATGTATTTGGAGTTCAAGTTTCATTTTTTTTTTAATAGTGAAAAAAAATACTGTGAAATATGTATCACTTCCACTAAGGCTATTTGGATAAGATAAAATGCAAATGTTTTAAATCAAGGGATTACCTATATCCTATAGGTGCAAATTTAATTTCTACTTTGTTCCAAAAGTGACTTAAATTGTATTTTAATATCAAACTGGTGAGAACTTTTTTGAGTAACTTTTTACTACTAATTTCAAGTTTTAGTGTATTTTATAACAGCCTGTGCAGTTTCTATTAGGATGGCTTCACTAAAATTTTGGGCTTCCCAGGTGGTACTAGTGGTAAAGAACCTTCCTGCCAACACAGGAGACTTAAGAGACAAGGGTTTGATTCCTGGTTCGGGAAGATCCCCTGGAGAAGGGAATGGCAACCCACTCCAGGATTCTTGCCTGGAGAATCCCCATGGACAGAGGAGCCTGGCGGGTTACAATCCACGGGGTCGCAGAGTCTGACATGACTGAAGCGACTTAGCACACACAGCATTAAGATTTACTTGTGACCTAGAATCTAATTTTAAAATTTGATATCCACATAGAACACAATGTTTCATGTCTACCTAGTGAATCCATCTTACATTCTGATGGGGGAAACAGACGAGCCCAGAAGGTTCCAAAAGTCATGAATCACATTTTCCTCCCTCTCAGAGTTCTGGAGACAGAAAGAGAAGCTTGATGCTAACTTCATTTTCTTTTCTTTATTTTTTAAGTAGGTGTTCTGCTTTAAGCTACCTGGATTTTCTATAATATTTTCTTTATTCTTGAAATTCAAGATTTTTGTCTGACATATTTCTAGGAGTCTTCTTTTTCCCACAACCATGCCTATTACTAAGGGAGTCTTTTCACTACGAGGACTCAAGTCCACAGAAAACTTTGTATTATTTCTTTCGAGCATAGACACATATACACATAAGTATACACTATTTACACTGAATTGTGTTTATTTTCCACATTTTCAATCTTTTCACTGAGGATTTTAACCTTTTTTCTTTTTGGTTCTACTAGAATTTTTTTAGCTTTCTTTTCATTCACTGATTCAGGTTTCTTCAGTACTGAATCTGCTGCTCATTGCTTTGTTTTAAAATTCCACGGCTATGTTTTTAATTTCCAGTAATTTTTCCTTGTCTCAGATCCTTTATTTTTGGTGACTGTTGGCTCTGGTTTTATCAATGTAGTAGTTTCCTAACCTTACTTGGATAGTTCATTTTTCTAAGTTTTTTCTAGGTCAAACAGTCCTGTTCACTCCTGACAAACTGGTCTTTTTCCTTTTGAATTGTCTTCTATTTCTCTATATCCACTGGCATCTTCTACATTCACTCCAAGAGAGGAAGTGACCATGTTAGTTTTCTGAGTGATGAACTGTAATAGATAGCACACGTTTTCTGTTCTAGAGTCTTCACAAAATGAGGAGGGAACAGTTTAGAGTTATTAGAAATTTCTTTGCCATCTTGGTGATGAGATCATCTCTATGGTGTAACAAGCGGCCAGCAAGCAGAATCAGGGAAGAGGGTTTACTTCTGTCTCAAATAGTATCATTCTCATGTCCCAAGTGAAATAAGCGATAATACTGATTTAATAGGGGTACACGGGTATATGTATGTGTGTGTGCGTGCATGCACAAATTACCTTTGATGTCTGTGGAACATTTTAAAAAGGGACTCTATGTCAAAACTGAAACCTCACTGAAGTCCTCAAAATATATTCTGTACAGCTATTATTTTAGGCTCTGATCTTCCATGACTTTTTCCATACGAGTTCACATTTCCATCCATGAGTTCACATGCTCATGTGATTAAAAAAAAGGAAGGGTTATATACCATGAAAATTATTAAAACTGTATTCCCTACACCTTAAGTACTTAAGGAAAAGTGACAGTTTTCTTTGCCCCTCTTTTCTCCTTGGCTGCAGCCACAGCTTTCCCTAAGCATATTACTTATTATCTACATCTCAGTAAGTTATATATATTTGTTATAAAAAAGAAGAATAACAACAGAAGAACTGAGCTGCTAATTTCTAAGATTACTCCAAGCAATAAAGTTTTCTGTTACAGAAAAGAAAGTTTAAAGTTTCATGTTCAAATGTAGCCTATCTGGAACACCTGGAAATAATTTCAAAGTTTTCAAAGTCACTACTACTTCCAACCTTACCATTACTGGCCTGTGAAATATAGAAGCTGAAAGCTGACTGGACAGATCAAATACTGTAGATAAAAGCATCATGAAATGCATACAGTGTTAAAAAATGTAAGGTGGTGATATTAAAAATGGATTTGAACATGAAACCCCAAACTCATTCATTTCAGTGATTGCCTTAAATCTTGGAACAAAGGCAGAAAATAGTGAGACTAATCCAGACCCAGTTCTGCATCTCCCTGGGATCATTTCAGGCCGGTCAACTCTAATCAAATTACACTCCATCTGCCAGGATTAGAAACAAACTGAGAGGTTTTGGTCAAGTGCCACGGTTTTTCACTCAAAGCCATCATGCTCACTTTACTGGGGGACGTCTGGAAATTTTGTGATCAAATCTGAAAGTAACTTTTCAAGAGCTGTGTGAAGTTGTTCTGACAAAGAAGAGCTTTGTACTTGTGGTCAAATTAACATCTCTGGCTGTAACTAAGTAGCTGGTGAGAAAATAATCACGATGACAGTGGACAGGGGATACAAAACCTAAAAAGCCTCAGACTCTTAACACACGCATATGCTAACTGAATAAAATTTACGGTACCACTCTCATCCATCCAGAAATATATGGCCAAGACACAGTCAAGACCATGGAAGAAAAGGACTGCTGAAGATTCATCTCATGGGATATATATATATATATATATATATATATATATTTTTTTTTTTTTTACAACATCTGAAAAGGCAAAGTTAGGCACACTGCATCTTAAAGTAACAAATACAGTAAGAAAGATCAGGTGCAGGAATGTACAGGACCTAGTGAAATAATTCAAATATAAGCAGATGTACCATTTGGTCTTTCTAGAATTATTCATAAAAAATTATTAGCAATCATGGTGCTGACTAAACAAAGTGCTTCATGCTTAACCAAGTACTTTAATAAACATTACCTTATTAGGGTTTCACAACAGCATAGTGAGGAAGCCCCCACGTGAACTGTCAGGGGGTTAGCAATGGTAATGAACCTGAAATGTGTCAAAGGAAACTATGCACTCATGGTGCAGTGCCTCCTGACACTGTGAGCGAGGGCCCTCTGCACAGGTGCTGAACTGCACTAAACCAGTGATGTTCACCAACAATTTTATAGGACAGATGAAAGATGCAAAAACACATGCGTGCCTGTGCATGGTGCAAAGAAAACCTTTGGAAGGACACATGCTGGTTGGTTTTCAACAATTATATCAGAGAAGAGGCTGCAGAGAGGAAACTACTAATTTTTGACATTTCTGTTCTGCCTGGATTTTTTATAGACGTGTATTACTTTTGAAATCCAAATGAATGAAATCAAAATAAAACATACCAGCTAACTTTGCCAACAAAGAAAGGGTGGAATTTTGAAGACAGAAAACAAATCATGTGTTTGTGTGTGTGTATGTATATTTTTTGAATAAACACACCCTAGGATTATGCTATGGTTTGTGAAATTATTGGAACTTAAGAACTGAATAGTGAACTTCATGATCAAATATACTTGCTAGAGGGAAAAAACACAGATTCACCCATATTTATTGTGCATTAACCGTCATATGCTAAGCAGCTACCTACCAACTTCGGACTCAGAGAATTCTATTTGCATTGAATTTACCCAGAGCCTTCCTTATTTATACCCAGTTAGATCACTTCCAGCTTTGCAGATGAGCAACCCTCACACCCTGAATATAAATTCAAAGTTTGCTATACTTTCTAAATATCAACTTTTTAGTCATGAATGTCTACAGCATTATTACATATAAGCTCAGTTGAGCTGTCTACATTCTTCCTAATTTGGAGGCAGGCACTTAACTAGAGTAAAATTTGCAAAGCCTTTAAAAAGGCTAATTTTTTCCTAGTGTTGTAAACTGCCTATTATGATAAAGTACAAGGCATATTTTGCAACTCAAATTCTAAAAAAGGGCATTCTTCCCTCTTCTGGCTCATACATGATTAACTGTTACTAAACACACCTAGTTTTCAAATCAAGAAGCCAAACTTATTCCTTAGAAATACATGTGGTTTGACCAACTGGATATGCTCACAAAAATCTCTTTTGTGAACCTGCACGGCTCCCCAGCTCCCATCCCACTTGGTCTCTCCCACCTAACCTGGTTGCCGCATCCCCACCCCCACCCTGTCACTTTGTAACCTTGGACACAGTGCTGTCGCCGACACCGCTGGGGCCACAGTGGCTGAACCAAGCCGCTCTCCCTCTGTCTCCACCCTGAAAAACTCCTCTGCCTTTACAGTTAGCAGGACTGTAACTTTCTGGGAAGAAAGTGAAAGTATTAGTTGCTCAGTGGTGTCCGACTCTTGGCGACCCTACAGACTGTAGCCCGCCAGGCTGGGATTTCCCAGGCAAGAATACTGGAGTGGGTTGCCATTTCCTTCTCCAGGGGGTTTTCCTGATCCAGGGATGGAACCTGGGTTTCCTGCATTACAGGTGGATTCTTTACCATCTGAGCCACCAGGGAAGCCCTGTAACCTTCCAGAAAGGACTTTAATTTAAAAAGTTTACTGAAAACTTCCTTGAGAGTCTCCAGGTAAGAAAACAAGACAAACGGGATCTCTTCGACAACTAAGTTTGGGCAGTGGTACTGTGGAACTGACTGGATCCTCAGCCCCAGCCCCTTTACCTGAAGGACGCTATTCCCAGACAAGATCAAAACTCATCCTTCCTTCTGTCAGGCCAAAGGGTCTCTTAAGACCACAAGTATTTCTTGAGCAGTTACTCAATTCAAAGCATACTCCTGGATACTGTCAGAGACAAAAGGGCCAGGTGCCATCCTGAGAGAATTTACAGTCTAAGTCTTATTTATGTGGTGGGACACATAACATTTCAGTGTTGACTCATGAGTTCAAAGAGTGCTTCGAAAAACATAGACGCCAGCCATTAACAGAATTAAAAATATAATAGGAAATGCCTTCTAAAACATTAGAGGATCTAAAAACAGAGGAAAGTGCAATAAAATACACACTACAGAAGCATTAAAATCAAGCATAAAACAAAACAATCAAGGACAAAGCATATCAGTCATAACTAGAGTGACAACAGAATTCATTACCCAAGCTAGCATTTTCAAAAGTGAAAGGGGGTGCTATTAGTAACATCTCCAAGACAACAGGCATAAGCCAGGATGTCTGAGCAAGCCAAGCAGTGAGGTCTCCCTACTTACAAAAACAGCAGCTTTACTAAGAGAGGAAAATGGAGCTAATTGGTTCAAGTGATCATCTTCCTTTCAGAATCTGAAAATCAATGAGGCATAATGAAAAAAAAGGAAAACAAGATCAGATAGACAAAAAATATTCTTTCTACAATTTTTGCAAAGAACAAAGCTCCAGACTTGTTACATTTTAAAATAAATTTAAATTTGGTCATAATACTGTGAGTTTGGGAAATATTTTTATATTATTTAAAGTCAGTATATCCAAATCATCTATATCAGCAAGCTAACACCCTCTACCTGTTCAGGCTTTTTATTTTTTAAAGACAACTCCGTATTTTAACATAGGTTTAACATACTGGGTTCAGTTATAAACTTGTCTAACCTCATAAAGGGAAATCCTTTCAAATTCATTATGAAAAAAATCTTTGAATATATTAGATTTATGTAGAAAACTAAGACTTTTATGGGCCAAACAAACCCAGAAAACACTCAAAGGTACTCAAAATATGAAGATCTTTTTTTAAAGTCCTGAGAAGACTGATGTGATATTACTTACAACTCCTATAGCCATGAGATTTCAGGCGTGAACAGCCCTAAGGTATCTCCCGTCTGGTAGATTAATATACCTGCACATATAAGACAGACGGCCACACTTATGTCACGACACCCAGCCTAGATGTCTGCTCCAAGTTCTACACCTCTAAATTAATGCAGGTCCTTGGGAGAAACTAACTCCTGGTGAACACACTGAACATCAGGAACCGCAAGGCGGCAGGCAGCCCAGGAGCACACGACTGGTGGTCACGGGCTGGAAGTTCAGGTTCTTAGTCCTCTGGTCTTCCATTCCCTGTTCCTGACCTGTAGGCCCTCAATTTTCCCATATGGAATCTAAAAGCCAAAATGCCAACAAACTGGTGAATAACTGTAATAATATCTCCTAGAACTTCCACAGACTTCCTTTTCCTCCTGCTTAGAATTCTATTTCATCTCTGTGCTCAGAAGGTCCAGCTGGGAGGGGAGCACACAGCCACCTGTCTACTCACTCACACTTCACTTACAGGTGTCCCAGTGAAGTGCGCTGAGTGTGTAATAGGGCTGGGCTCAACACCAGAGGCACCCAAAGAAGGATGGTCCTCAGCCCAGGAGCTCAGAAACACCATCTGAAAACACCACTGATGGGATGGAAGAAACGCTTTAATGTTTAACATATTAATACAAGGAACTGGACGCAAGGAGCCAGATGTCTCTGCCTGGAGCAGCTGGGGAGGCTTCAGGGAAGGTGCCTGTGAGCCGGGTCTAGATTCCAAGTTGATCAAGCAATAAAGGGAAAAGGAACATGTGAGGAGAAGAAACAGCAGGTGCTGAAACACAGGGTCATAAAAATCCTGATCTATTCACTGTTGGTGGGAATGTAACCGGTGTAGCCACTATGGCAAACAGTACGGATACTCCTCAAAAAGGTAAAAATAGTATGTATGTATGTATGATCCAGCAATTCCCACTTCTGGGTGTACATCCAAAAGAAATGAAAACAGGCTATAGAAGAGAAGCCCGCACCCCCGTGTTTATGGCGGTATTATTCAGAGTAGCCAAGATATGGAAATAATCTAAGTGTCCGTCAACAGATGAATGGATAGAGAAGTTGCCATACACACACGCACACACACACTATTCAGCCATGAGAAGAAGGAAATCTTGCCTTTTGCAGCAATACGAATGAACCTTAAAGAGTATTACAGTTAGATAAACTGGAGGAAGACAAACATGGTATGATATCACATATACATGGAATATAAAAAAGCCAAACTCAGAGAAACAGAGAACAGAATGGTAACCAGGGAAATTGGGGAAGTGGTATTTAAAGGTACAAACTTACAAGTAGCAGGTAGTCAGTCCTGGGATCTAAACCACAGCAAGGTGATTACAGACAACAGGCTGCATAATAAACTTCAAAGTTACCAGTAGAGTAGATCTTAATTGTTCCCACCACAAAAAAGATACACAAAAAAGAACCCCCTATGTGAATGCAGGAGACAAAAGATGTGGGTTCTGTCCCTGGGTTGGGAAGACCCCCTGGAGAAGGGCATGGCAACCCGCTCCCATATTCTTGCCTGGAGAATCCCATGGACAGAGGAACCTGGGTGGGGGGGTGGTTACAGTCCACAGGATCACAAAGAGTCGGACATGATTGAAGCGACTTAACACAATGACAACAACAACAAAAAAGACACAGTAATTACGTGACATGATAGGGGTGTGAGCTAACACTACTGTGGCAATCATACGGCAATATACAAATGTATCAAATCCATGTGTTTTGTACACCTGCAATACACTGTTCAACGTCAATTGTATCTGAAAAGAAAAATCTGTAAAGTTCTGATGGACTCAGGAGTGGTGAGAACTAAAGCCCAGGGTGTGAGGTGGGGGAAGCAGGCAGCGAAGGGTCTCTGAGGCCTGACACAGAACAAGTCTAGGCTCCCAGGCGGGGAGGAACAGGGGCCAGAGAAAATACTTCTCCTTGCGGGAGGGGAAGGGGGTGTCTCACCACTGCAGCTCTGTGTGGTCTCTCTTTTCCAAACTGGGTACAACTGACACAGTCTCACTGTTCAGCTTCTCTCTCCTGCCTTCTGAGAGGAGCCAAGCTATTTCTCCTCCTCTCCTTCACTGAATTCTAGTTTTAACTCTCCCTTCACAAGCTTACAGAAGACCCAATCTTGCCCTGAATCTTGGGCTCCCTGTTTCCCTTTTTATAGGAAGAAGGGACCGGACTACACAAACCATGAAATTCAGGGACCATGAGCAGAACACCCAAAATCATTATAGCATATTTTCATTTTAACACTCACAGGAAGTGAGGAGACCCTGTAACAGAAGTATTCTGAACAATCTCAGCTACCCTACCGTCTAGGACACAGCATCCGCCTCCTATAAAAGATGGCTGGGATGGTGTAAAAAACCACCTCACTCTCGGTTTTCTCATGTGCAAACCGAGGATAATACATTTACCACTCGAGTTTGCTGTGAGACTTAAGCAAGAAAACGTATATGAAACTGAGTCACTGGACACCTGGCACGCAGTAGGTGCTAAGTAAATGTTGGTGAAATTTAGTTCGATATATTACCTTTCAAGTACATTTCTGTATGTGACATCTCTATGAGTAGTAGTTAACACTAGATATGCAAAACATAATGACATTGATTAAGTAGACTATTTAAAAAATGAAATTTCACAATTCTCATTTTAGAAAAATTGAAGGCTTGTGGTACTTTAGAAAAACCACCATTATACAATAAATCTAACTGCCGCGTCTGTAAAGAACTAAAAGAAAAGGTTCCTCTCATTACCCTACTCCCACCCCCGGGGGAGAAGGGCTTTGCCTTTGATTTCCAAAGCATATCTGATTTCTTCCAGCCATCACAGAGTCAAATAAGATGGATTTAGATACAGCAGTGAAGGAATAATAACTCTTACTTCAATTCTGAACTTGAACCAACAGAGCCAAACGCTTTGAAATATGATCATCTATGCAATTACATGCTGAACTGCTGTAAATTAACAAACAGTCATCTGGGAAACATAAAGCAAAACTGGTGACAATGTGCTTCTAATTGCACAGTAGAAGGAGGGAGATCAGGATATCAGTGCTATTTTACATGCTACTTCACTGCCCACTGACCGGCACAGATTTTCATAATAATGTTTTTTTCAACTAGAAACAATCCAAAGAGTCATAACTCAGTTTCCAAGGTGAAGAGGAAACCGAAGGGAAAAAACAGATGCAACGGAAACAATCCCTTTAGTATTTGGAAGAGAGTGGGGGAGTGGCAGGAGAAAGAAAGAAAAGGTCAAAATAAATTTAAACGACTGCTTGGAAATCAATCTTCGGGTTCACACAAGGAGCTAAACTGATTTCAGTTTCCGTATCTTAATGATTCAGACATCTCAACATCTGATGATAAAAAATGCATGCCTTCATGTCTGCAAGACTGACCTGGGCAAGAGGGGGCAGTTCACAGCGCCTGCACAGAATCCTATTTGTGTTGACAAACTCAGTCCAGCAAAGCACAGAACCTACTCAGCACTCAGATGCCCTTCACCTGACTACTTAATACTCTTTATACAGACGTAGAGGCTACAGATTTTACATGGGGGATCTGGCGTGGAGCACAGGCTCACTCACACGCTCAACACACAGAAACCCGTCTTTGTTCCTCTGTTCGCTGATGCGGTGAAAATCCGTGGGAAAGGCTGCCCCCTGGTGGTCACCTAGGTGAAGCGCCACCCTTGCTGGAGGAGGAACAACCTGATAGCTGCACATGGCTTTCCACCATCCTAGGATGGCTTCAGAGAGCTGACTTAGCCCACTCCACCCCTGCCCAGAAATCTAGGCTGGTATAAAGGATGATCTTCCCCTGCGCTTTCAGTGAAACTGGCAATGCTGCTGAGTTGGTTCAAGTCCAAGAAAACCATTCCGCACCTCGATTAAGGCACAGCCATGCGCAGCTGGTCCTTGTATATACAATCAGGATGAGAACCGCTTTTTGAAACTCCTGGTAGTTAGAGAAGACGTTTAGAGGGATGGAGTTCCTCTCTGTCAAGTGGCCTCTGGAACTCTGGTTTTCTGAATGTCATCCAGAGAAACCCACAGATGGGGGTGGGAGTGGGGGCAGAGAGGGTGTTGAGAACAGCAAAGCAACTAAAAGAGGTAGGAAAGCCCAATTTAGGGGCAATTAGGTAAGTTCCTGGAAAACCAGTAAGAGAGAAGGAAAGGCTTATTGTAAGAGATCATCTGACCCAAGGTTATTTTCTATGGATGTGCCTTCAGGTCTGGAAGTTCCCACGAAAGTGGTCCACTTGCCAGAGGTCTCAGCTGGCATTACCGAGTGCCTTTGCTCATGTAAGACGCTGCCTTATTGGTTAGCTTGGGATCAAAAGCTGTGAGGGGCCTAGAAATAATTTGGAAGATTAAGTGTAAGCACTCAGCATGAGAAATCTAACCTACTGGATAATATGTCAATAGAACCAAAATATAGTGAGTATGAAATCCACATATGTAAGAGAATGATGAGCCTATAAAATTAAGAAAATAAAGATTTGTCTTTTCAGAGCAAATGACAGTTCACTACATGTTTAAAAAAAAAAAAAAAAACAACTCCATCTTCTTTTTTTTTAAGAGACTTTGGATCCTGAGAAAGAAGGCTTATCAGAGATACTGATAGCCCCTCCTCTCCTCTCTGAAACCCTAAACCTCCAAATCTCAAGTGAAATGTCCAAAGAAAGGGAAAAATTAGGGAAAGGCTATGTCAACTCAGGAAAAGGTTTCATCCAAATGCCAGAAAAGTGTGAAAAATGGAGCTAAATTAAAGGTCACCCAGGCATCCTAGAATTAATATATGCCACTCAGGGAGCAACAGGTCTCTCCACAGTTGAAAATAAGAGATTCTGGGCCTCACAACTACCTACAGTAAGAAAGTCCAGGGCAGGTGTCTTCATTCCAGGCAAGACCCTGGCTGGGGCAGAATCAGTCATTCTGGATGCTGGTCAGTGGACTCAGTTTGAGACAGCCAGACCCGGGGCCCACAACAGAGGCACTCATTTGAAAATAGGAAGAACTTCTCCCCAAACAGACTGGTACTGGTACAACTTAACGGTTTAAAATGATTCGGTCATAATTAAGTTAGGAGGCCAGAACAACACAGAGCTGGGTTTAAGCCACAGCCCGTTCCTAAGCTCCCCATCACTAGAAATGGCTTAACATGTTAAGGATGTCAGCTCTTCCCAAATGAATGTATCAATTCACACATATAAAATTATTTCTTACTATAAGACATATGTATGTAGGAAAAAAACTTATGCATGGACTAAAGTTTGGAAAAATATACATTATACTGTATATTCTAAACACCTACAGTAATTACCCCTAGGATGGTAATTCACCTAGTTTTTTCAATACTTACTGAGCTTTACAGTAAAAGCAGGTGATCACAATTTACTTCGATAAATAAATAAAAATGTTTCAATACAGATATTTAATTTACTGGGATGAAATAAAATGATCTCAAGTTCATATGGAAAAATAAATGTTCACGAAGAGCCAGGGGGAAAAAAAGTATTAAAACAAAAAGTGATAAAATCAGATTAAGAAAGAATTAACTAAAATCATCAAAACCAAACAATATAGACTGAGGATAGAAAACAAGAGCCCGGAATCAGACAAGTACAGTATTTGTAGAAATTTAACCATGACAAAAGAGGTAGTGAAACTCAGGGTTTGGGGGGAAGGTTTATTTGAGAAACTGAGGGCAGAACAGCTATGCAGCTGGAAAACAAAACAAAACAAAACGCTGGAATATTTGGCCAGTGGGTGACCTGGTCCATGCCAGAGCTTAGCTGGGCACATAGGAGCTATGTGACATGAAACAGTCCAAGAACAATGTAGGAAAGAGTATAACTGCCAAAAGTATGTGGTACAGGATTAGAGAATTAAATGAAAAGAAAAGAGGAAAAGTATCACATGTGGTCCCTAAACACCACACATCTGAGAATATGATGCAGTAAGTGGGAACAAACCAGTTCTCAACTATGGGGGCTGAGTTCTGCCTTATCTAAGGAGCTCTTAGTCAGGACACTGGAAAGGGGCCTCAAATGGCCCCTGGGAGGGGGGCAATTTTGGCCTTTACAAAGCCTAGGACAATGCTCTTCTTTTGCCTGGACCAAGGCACACAGGAAAAAACCAAAAAAGACTCAGATATCTCTGCTTCTCCAATACCAAAAAGCCTCTTGTAGCCCAGAATTTACCCTGTGAATCTCCCAGAACACCTGGGATACACGGAATGGAGGAAGAAGCAATTCGTTTCAGTGTCTACATGAGCCAAAGGAAGAATCTCCAGTGATGACAACACCCTGGCGCTGGGGCCCTGGACCACCTTATCGCATGAAAACATCACTAACCTGACACACTTTTAAATGAGAAATGCTCAGACCAAGCAAGGAGTCTGCTCTCATCTATGGAATCACAGAGTATTTAAGACAAAAAGCAAATCTGTTCACTTCTAAAGGAAAGTTTTCCACACTCTTTCTTTTGTACTTGAGAACATTTTAAACTTTGGAGAAATAAATGATCAACACTAAGTAGCTCTGGCTGCTCATGTGTTCTTTCAACTAAGCTCAGTGATCTTCCTGTCTGATGAATTGATTCATTCAACCAATATTCATTGAATGTAGAGACTTATGAGGCCCAGTCAATAAGGTATCTGCAGTCAGTGCCTTATGCCCAAATTAGAGCTTGTGTGAGGTATTAGGATAGTATAAGCTAAGTGTCCACCAATGACGGAGAAAGGGGCTTACTTCCCTAGGAAAAGGTGGACTGACCTTCCTCCCCATAGAACTGGAAAAAGGACAAGTACTTTTCAAAAGACCACAATATATTTTATTCCAGGGGAGAACATAGCTGCTTTCAGCCCCTACTGCTCTTAATACAATTCTAGAGATCCAGCTAAGGATGTACCTTACAAATGACAGTTTAAGAAAATTAATATATTTCCTTTTAAGAAAACAAACTATTCTGCTTTTTTGTGAAGTGCTTTATATTTAGTAATCACTATTATTTTCAGAATAACATTTCAGAAGAATATACCCAATTTATAGTTAATACCTTCTTGAAAAGGGCTCCCCAAGTGGCTCAGAGGTGAAGAATCCACCTGCCAATGCAGGAGATGTGGGTTCAATCCCTGGGTCGGGAAGATACCCTGGAGAAGCGAATGGCAATTTGGTTCAGCATTCTTGCTTGGGAAATCTCATGGACAGAGGAGCCTGGCGGGTCCATGGGCCCATAAAAGAGTTGGACATGACTGAGTGTGTACACACACACACAACACCCTCCTTCTTGTAGGGGGAAAAAAAATTAAACTTTAACTCTGAATCTACCCCAAACAGCTCACGGCTTTGTTGAGGCACATGACGTGGCCTCTCAGGGAAGAACACGGGATGCTACCATGGTCTATGTCTTTACTCTGTGTTCACGCTGGTACACATGCTTCTCAGGAGAATATCTCTACCTCCCCCAACTTGCAAGCCCGTGCCTCTGCCTCAGCCACTCCTCCTCCTCTAAAACACCACTTCTGGAGTCAGGCTCTGACCCAAACACAATGGCGTTCTTGACATCGATGGTGGCAATTCTGAAGTTTCAAGGATTCACCCTTTCTGCCTTGCTTCTCCGGGAAACTAATTCCTTCTGCCATCTCTACTTCAAGCTTTCTCTTGAGGAAGTTACTGAAAGTTCTGATTCTCTGTTAACTCTGAATAATGAAGGATGAGAGGGAGAATCAGAGAAATAGTTTCAGTAGGAACCAAAGCTTCCCTGGTGGCTCAGTCAGTAAAGAATCTGCCTGCAGTGCAGGAGGCCAGTGTTCGATCCCTAGGTTGGAAAGATCTCCTGAAGAAGGAATTGGCAACCAATTCTAGTATTCTTCCCTGGAAAATCCCACAAACAGAGGAGCCTGGCGGGCTACAGTCTATGGGGTC
The DNA here is from genome assembly GCF_910594005.1 of Cervus elaphus. Classification (NCBI taxonomy): domain Eukaryota; kingdom Metazoa; phylum Chordata; class Mammalia; order Artiodactyla; family Cervidae; genus Cervus; species Cervus elaphus. The sequence continues at coordinate 11,113,459 of NC_057829.1, forward strand.
GCAGAGTCAGACATGACTGAGCGACTTAAACCACCACAGGAGCCGAAGCATCTGATTTCTTTTCTACACACATTTTTGGAGGATTTTTTCAAACAGCCTTCACAAGAACAACAGAATGTTTATGGTGGCCAGCCTGAATTTTTTCAATTACATCAAAAGAGCTGCATTTATTAATTAATAAGCGACATGCTAAATTAGAAAAGTGTTCTTTAGTCTTCATAATTATATGCTTCACTTGATTTATTTTTTTAATATGTGTGACTATTGGCAGTCAATTAGCTAATGATAATGCTTCCCATGGAAATCAATGGTAAATAACCATGTTACTTAATTAACATTTTGCCTTTTGATATTTTTTTTTAACAAAATAAGGAGCATCCTCCTGCTGCTTTCCATTATCTTCATCTGCAAGATGAAATGAAGGATCAGAGGGGTTAAGTACCTTGCCCAAGGCTACAAAGCTGAAGAGTTGCTCAGCTGGAATTTTAACTCAGAGGATCCTATTTCTAATCCATATACTTCATACATCTCCACTCAATAGCATAAATTCTATAAAACAGCACCAATGGTGTCAAAGAAAGACATTAACACTGTCTTCTCTTCTGATCTTTTAAAAAATCAAATGAGATGATGTTTAAGGTGTAAAAAAGGTAAAAAGAAAAATAAAACAGGTGTCTTCGTGCACCCCAATGTTCATCGAAGCACTGTTTATAATAGCCAGGACATGGAAGCAACCTAGATGCCCATCAGCAGACAAATGGATAAGGAAGCTGTGGTACATATACACCATGGAATATTACTCAGCCATTAAAAAGAATTCATTTGAATCAGTTCTAATGAGATGGATGAAACTGGAGCCCATTATACAGAGTGAAGTAAGCCAGAAAGATAAAGAACATTACAGCATACTAACACATATATATGGGATTTAGAAAGATGGTAATGATAACCCTATATGCAAAACAGAAAAAGAGACACAGTTGTACAGAACAGACTTTTGGACTCTGTGGGAGAAGGTGAGGGTGGGATGTTTCGAGAGAACAGCATCGAAACATGTATATTATCTAGGGTGAAACAGATCACCAGCCCAGGTTGGATGCATGAGACAAGTGCTCGGGCCTGGTGCACTGGGAAGACCCAGAGGGAGCGGGTAGAGAGGGAGGTGGAAGGGGGGATCGGGATGGGGAATACATGTAAAACCATGGCTGATTCATGTCAATGTATGACAAAACCCACTACAATATTGTAAAGTAATTAGCCTCCAACTAATAAAAATAAATGGAAAAAAAAAAAACAGGTGTCTTGCTGTCACCTGTTCTTCAAAGTGGTTGTACCAATGTACAAATTACATCAGAAGGTTATAAATGTTTCCAAGGCCTCATCCCTACAACATAGAATATTGCCATATTTTAGGAATTTCACCATTCTAACAGCTATCATGATTGAAAAACATATGCATTTCCTTGATTACATTCACATCTAATGAGTCTGCCACAGTTAAGTCATACTAGGAACATATTTCTCCCTCCAACATCACATCTTCCTCTCAACCACAGTTTGTCTTTATGAAAAAACCAAGAGATGTTGAGCCTTTATAATTACTGCCACCACTCAAAATCCACAGTAACTGTTATCACTCAAAATCACTTCAAACTATTTCAAAAGTCTTTACGAATACTTCCTTTTTGGAAAAAAAAAATTAAAAATTCTATTAAACCATTTACCCTCTCTCCCAAGACTATAATAAATATCTTCATAGCCAAATCTTTGTATACAATATTAATAATTTCCCTCCAAATCAATTCATAAAGGTAGCACTTTGGGGTCAAAGAATATGATGATTTTCCAGGGTGTAATTATCTTTAAAACTCTTGATACATATGCCAAGTTGTATGCCAATGGAGGGTATCAATTCAGGGGTATATGAGTGTTACCTGACAGCCAGCCATCAGCTGGGCAAAACTGAATTTGGCCTTGTCAACCAGACTACTGTGTGATTCTTCACAGATATCTTCCTAAACTGCATAAGCCATTTACAGAAGTCAAATTATTCCCCCATTCTGGCAGGCATTGAAAACATTAAGAGGTCCAAGGCCTCACCGTCAGTTTTTTAAACTTGACCTTTGCTTCATCCATTACCACCTACTCTTTCCTACTTCCTATATCTAACATTTGATTTGTTAGTATCTTGGCAGCTTAGCTAACTTCCAAGCTCTGACTTCCCTGGCCTCCCCAGTGTTGGCATGAAGATTATGCAGATTCAGCTCACAAGTATGTTTCCATTATCATCTGAAGTGGCATATGACTTGCAGTACATTTACTATTATGGGTAAGTTCTAAATACAATTGTTCACTTTTTCCATAACTGTATCTGAAATACGCTTGGCAGGTAGGGCCAAAATGATACAGAAATGAGGAAACCGCGACAAGCTGATGAGCTGAGTCTGTGGAGGTGGCTCAGTGATAGGTGAGCTCGCCCCTTCCCTGCCAACTAGGTCTCAGGGGTATTTCCTCCAGGTTTACACCTGGGACAGCTCCGAAATGTCTAAGAACAGTCTACAGTCCCTCCCTGACGGGCACTAGACTCAGGGCAAATTTCTACTGCCACATCTGAGCAATCCTCACTAAACATCCCATCTCCACTTCTTCCCAAACCATCTAGTAGCCCCATCTAGTCAGGGTAGAATCCTATGTTGTGGTTGTTCAGTCACTCAGTCGTGGACTGAGTGGACTGTAGCCACTCAGACAGGACTGTAGCCTGCCAGACTCCTCTGTCCATGGGGTTCTCCAGGCAAGAATACTGGAGAGGGTACAATCCTATGATCTAACAGCTAGCAAAAGTTCACTGTGGTTTCTCCACAAGTTATCACATGCTTTGAAATTTTCCAAGTCTTCCTTCCTCTTACAGTCAACCAGGTCTTTCACACTGTTGAGTTGGAGAGGTTATATTCTACATACCACTCACCACTGGAACATGTCACTGCATCCTTCATCTTTCCCCTTTCACAACCTCTTTTTCACTCTGAAAAACAACTATCATTGAACTGTATCTCTCTCTCTCTCACACACACACACACACTCTCTCTCTTTCTCCCCCTTTGCTTTCATCCAACCATTCCTTCATACTATTAACCCACAGCTTGCCTTCTTTACTGAAAAACTTCAGCAAAAATCATTTCAATTATCTGTTCCTTTATTTCCTCTGACAAGCTAGTCTCTATAACTGCCATGTAAGAGTAAAAGAGAAATATAGTATTTGGAAATGGATACCCTTCACATACTCGTTTGTTCTCATATGATGTCTAGAGTGGTAGCAGGCTAATTAACAGTCAATGTTTAGGTTATGAAGTTGTATTCATCTACCTATTCAGGACTTTCCTGGTGGCTCAGACGGTAAAGTGTCGTCTACAATGCAGGAGATCTGGGTCGATCCCTGGGTCAGGAAGATTCCCTGGAGAAGGAAATGGCAACCCACTCCAGTACTCTTGCCTAGAAAATCCCATGGACAGTGGAGCCTGCTACAGGTCGCAAAGAGTTGGACACGACAGAGCGACTTCACTTTCACTTTCACCTATTCTAAAGATGTTATGCAGTTTTAGCCAGTTATTCCAGTGAGTAAAAATGTAGATTCAACAGACACACCTGAAAATGAGCATTTTACTAAACCATATTGTAACAATTCCATCGGAGGTAACAGACAAGAGGGCTCCAGCCATCCCATAACCTGCTCAGCTGCCTCGAGGCTAAAAGGAGTAACAGCCTGCCACATTTAAGTGCAACGGCAGTACACAGGTTGAAAAGTGCTGAATTAGAGGACGCATAAAAATGTAATAATAAAAAGAATGTTGCATATAAAACTAAAGAAATCCAGCCAAAGTTATCAGTAAGATTCAGGCTATGAATACTTTCACTTGGAAAAAAAAGAAAAAAAGATGAACCAACTCTTCTAAATAAAAAAGAAAGAGATGGCAACAATTGATAACATTATCAAATGACAACCTGACAACCAACCAGGTATAAATTTCTTTTAAATGTAAATTGGTAATATTTTTTTTTTTTTTTGCTGTGCTGCACAGAGTGTAGGATCTTAGTTTCCTGGTGAGGGATCGAATCTATGCCGAAGCAGGTATAAGTTGCTTTCATGAGGTTTAATCAAATCTAAGGGCCAAAAAATTCTTGTGCTGATAAAACTGTTCTGCAAAACAAGAAACAATGAAAATATCCCCTAATTTGTTATTCCTTCATATATCTTAGGATGAAGCTGATGTAAGTATCAGACTTATATCTATAACTTATAACTATAGACTGGGCAAACTTACAAACACTATAAACATTTTACAGAAAAAACTACCAAAAAATTGAATTCACTGTTCTATTAACATACTGAAATACACTCATCAAATAGTTTATCCCAGGAATATAAAGCTGGTTTGATATTAGAAAACATGTTAAAGTAATTCACAATATAAGTGGATCAAAAGAGAGAAATATCTATCACCTGAAAGATGTGGAAAACACTGCTTGATAAATCTCAACATCAACCCACATTTAAAAATTTATCTAGTAAGCAGAAACAAGAGGATACTTTATTTTCATCATATAGACTATCCAAATCCAATCTCATGGAAACACTAAAATGTTTACAGGAATTCTCTACCTTAAAAGAAATAAGACACTACTCTTACACTACTCTTCAACATTGTTCTAAGAGTTACAGAAAATGTACTGAAACAAAAGGGGAAAAGTTATAAATGTTCTGAGAAGAGATTACCTCAAAGAGAAAAATAAACAGGCTATAAAACTGTAGAGAAAATATGATTTTTTTAATTAAAAATATACGACAGGGATTTCCATTGTGGTCCAGTGGTTAAGAATGTGCACTTCCCCTGCTGGGGGCACAGATTCGATCCCTCACCAGGAAACTGAGATCCCGCACTCTCTGCAGCACAGAAAAAAAAAAAATTACCAATTTACATTTAAAAATCATTAAGAAGGTAAATTTTGTGTAACTACATTTTCATCACAATTTAAAACCTAAGTATACACATGTAGAGATTTTTAAAAAAAGACTGGTGGCTATACCTATATGAGAGAGAATTCTTACTTGGCTTCTCTGCCCTTCTCAAACAGATCTCTGTTGTGACCCACAGTATGCTGAAAACTTTAAAAAAAAAAAAAACCTTAAAAGACAAACTTATACAGTGAAGAAATAAAACACAAACACAAAACTGATTATGAGAAAGACATTCTACTGGATTGAAAGAATCAGACTTTTTATGTGCCCTGCCAAGATGATTTACCAGTGAACTATTTGAAAACTTTCAAAGAAAAGATGATTATCACATTCTATAGAAATTTCTCCAGAATGACACTGTCCAAAATGGTAGCCATTAGTAACATGTGGTTACTGAGTTCGTGAAATGTGACTGGTGCATCTGAGGAAGTAAGTTTTCTCAATGTTATCTGATTCTACTCTTTAATGGCATATGGCAAATGGCTAACAACTGAACAGTACAGTCCTAGAGGGGAGAAAAGATGGAAGTGTCCCATTTTGGAATCACCATGACACAAAGAAAATAACGGCAATTTTATTAATCATACAAGAAAAGTCTGGATGAAATACTGGAAAATTGAATAGAACAGTGTATGAAGAAAATACGCAATGCTCAAGTATTATTTTCTTCCAGATACACAAGGACATCTTAATAATCAGGAAATAACTAAATATAACTTATGACATCAATTATAGCAAGGAGGAAAGCTCTATAAAGCCTGTCTTCAGATGCTGAGAATGCATCAGTAAGATTTAAGTATTTATTCCTGATTTTCAAAAATCCCAGAACTTTCCTAGCATGATTAAAAAATATGAATCTTTGGGCATCAGCAAACCTATAACTAACATACTAGGAATATTTCCATTAAAGTCAGGAAGGAACAAGACAGATGAGCAGCAATAACTATTATTATTTACCATACCTTTACAGGTAATATAAAAATAAAAAGAAATAAGACAACTATTACAAAATCAGAGAATAAATTACCATCTATAAAACAAAAGCTATTAAAAATCAGCTGAAACTATTAATACTAAGAAATGAATAGTAAGGCTGCTGGTTATTCTTTCCAAGTGGAAATGCTGATAGTAAGTATATTTAAAAGAAATCCACTAGTAAGTGAATTTAAAGTATTACAAAAGTACTACAAAGGCTTAAGAGTCACCAAATGTTGAGCTTTCCCTTGAAACAATCAAATCAAATCTGCTAATAAAACTCTTCAAAGGTTTCTGACTCTTCAGTCACCCCACATGAGTAAGAATACACACAAACACTCTCTCCCCATTCAATGCATACTGACTTCCTACCAACCCAGCAAACAACCATGGCAAAACTAAAACTATTTCAGAAAAAGGCTAATTAATATTTATTTTCTTTATGTTGAAAAGAGAGAACTGTCATGTTTCCTCTTGGAATATGCCCCTGAAATGTTGAAGAGTTAACCACATGGAAGAGATCTAAAAGTGCACGAGAGAAAGCTAAAGATTTGGAATCCTAATTCAATTTCCCCTCACATTTTAATAGGAGCCTGGAGCAAACTTCTGTTTTTAGAGATACTCTCAGCAGAGAACTGAACAAAAGACTATTGTGTCTTCAACCTGGTAAGGTCTCTGCAGTCCCATCTCTATCAACTTTTCAAACATCAGGTTGGAGTTACATGATTTTCAACTTTCAATTGATTATTTCCAGGCCATAAAATCTAACCACACTTATAAGATGGTGTAAGTATTCCAAGTGAGTTATAGCTGAGTTCAAATGTGAAATCTGCATTTTTCAAGTGCCAGTAAAAGAACTTTACCTTAGACTTTGACTCTATACACTGACTTGCTCAAGAATGTCATAAAATGTTTTCATTTCCTTCTCCAACAAAAAGTTTCATCTGCAGCTGATAAATCTGACTCGGTATCATTTTGGATAAAAAGCACATGGGTATCAGTCATACCACTCTATGATTTTCTTATTAAAATAAGAACTGCACCTTTTTCTCTAAGTTAACAAGAACAAAAAAGATGAAGTTAACAGGCATGCCTGATCACTATAAACATTGCTGTCTCAATTTGTAGTATGTGTCCAGCCACAGGCCTGCAACAATATAAAAAGAAAGAAGAAATCACCTTTGATCCATGGTGTGGTCATCTTAAAACATATCCTCGAATTCTCTGATGTATCTCCCATTGAAGGTGGAGTTAGTTCCCTCCCTGTGAGTCTGGGCCAGGCTTAGTGACTCTTACTTCTTAATGAAGAAAATGTGGCAAAAATGAGGCTGAAGGCGTTAAGGGCTAGGCCACAGAGGCTGATGCAGTTTCCTCCTGGGATGCTCAGCTGCAGAACCCTATTGGTGTGCTGCAAGGAAGCCAAGTAGCCACGTAGAAAGGTCACACGTTCCAGTGCTAGTGCCACATCCACACAAGGTCCCAGCCAACAGACAGCATCAGTCAGCAGACACGTGAGTGACAAGCACCTTCACGTGATTCCAGTGCCCAGGCTTTGAGCACTTCAGCTGACACGGTGCGGCATGGAAACGAGCTGTCCCACCAAACCTGCCTGAATTGCAGATTCATGAAAAATTTAAGACTGCCTTTGCTTTAAGCCACTAGGCTTTGGGTGGTTTGTTTTGCAGTAACAGATAACTAGAACATGTAGATTAATTCAACCATGTTCGGCCATTCAGTTTCTTCTTTTCATTCCCACCCCACCCCATCCCACTCTCCCCCTACCCCCTCCGCTCCCTGCTCATCCCCATGACAGGAAAACTTTTCAGTAAACAACAACTATGCTGGCATACCCAGTCTCAGTCAACTCACTCTAGAAACCATAGCTAGAACCCCAGCATTTATCACCCTTGTTGCAATCCACTTTCTCTTGTTCTGTTTGCTTCTCACCTCTTAACACACCCCTGTCCCGCCTTAAACTCACTCCTCACTCTGAAAGGTTGTATTAAACACCCGGCTTATGAAACTGCTGCTACTGCTACATACGCTCCAGTTTTTAAATCAACGAACAAGTGAAATTTGCCTTACAAACTGCTAACTAGTTCAAGATGTTCTGATGGAGCCATTGAAACGGGTTCTCAACCCAACCTGGTAACCATATCAAAAGTTTACTGTTCCTCTAACGAATACTAGGAAGAGAAATGTCCTAATAACTGACATAGATTTTTCTTTAAAAAACACAAGCCTAAAAAGTTAAAGCTAGAGGGGACCTTGGAGATGATCTAGTCTAGGACTTTTTTCAGTCAGTGGTATACTGACATAATCCAGGGACAATTTTCATGACAAAGTACTAAGCATTTCTATCTCACTCTATCCTCACTGAAATGTCAACCCGCCATAATATAATGGCAATTATAAACTGGAATTTTGTGTGTATTTTGTTTTTACATTAGTTTGTATGTATCTTGGAAACATGATGTACATAAAATTTTGTTTATATTTTATAGCTACAGTAATAAAATGTATCTATACAATGCTGTTTAATGTTCCACCCTTAAAGTTTAGGATATATTATAAATATAATAAAAGAAGCTCTGAAGTCTGTAACAGTCTTAGAAAAAAAATTAAAGTAGCTGGTCTATTTTTACAATAAGATTGTTAGTAAAAATTACTCTAGTCCAAATTATTTTGGAAAGCTGGGGACCAGAAAGGTTATACAATTGGTCTGAGGCCATATACTAGTTAGTGGCAGAGCTATGAGCAGAATTTTGGTAAACTCATGCTTTATAGTCAAGCACAGGGCTCGAACAGATCTAGGTTAATAGACAGAAAACAATTTCTGTATGCTTCAATTTAGAAGGTAAGCTGAAGTGGCTGGCTGGATTCAATCCTTTCAATATTGCATTTATAATCATCCTGGCAGACTATCTTCCTCCCTAATGTAAAGAAACAGAACCGTAATGAAGGGGCTTCAGGCAACACCAGGCAAATGTGGAGGAAATGTGGTTGAGAGTGTGGACAGGCTCTTCAAAAACCATTCACCATCCCATATCCCCTGCCTTACTTGTAGAGACTCAACCTTTGGCTTTCACTGCAGCTAGGGGTGACCACACGACAAAATCACAAAGAAGCGAGGATATATATAATACATTGGTCACTAACAGGGCATTTCTTCCCAAATAAAAATATCAGTGCTTGCTCAACAGGGACCCCAGATGTGCCAGATTTAACCCTTTAGCCCTGGATTATGGGGAAGTCCAGGGGGGAAAAAGGTGCCAGGCAGTGGGGGTCGGGGAGCAGTGCCTGCTTATTCCAACCTCAGGTTGTGGTGTTCCCATACATTAAGACTGGCACCAGTGGCTGCTGGCTGAACACCAGCTCCGCTTCACACCTGCCCACACTTCCCACATCCAAACCGGTGAACTTCCTCATCACTCCACAGAGCAAACCAGACCTTTTCATCCCAGACATATCTTAGTTCCTAGTTCCCTACTGAGAGAGGTGAAAGCTGGCATAATGGAATAATCAGAACACACATGACAACTGATATTTAGGAGAGATGTATAAAGCCTCTATTTATGAGCACTTCTTAGTAAGAGATATTTTAGATATCTGTCTAATAGACCATACATGGGGTGGTCACTGCCAAAGGGTTTTAAAGTAACATCAACCAAATCATCCAAAATAAATAAACTAATGACCACAAAAATAAATGAAACATCAGTGCTGTGAGAAGGCCTTTGGCCCGTGTGCCCTCTTCCTGCCAGCAATGTCGATGCAGATGCCATCTTGGTTCCACGGGGACAAAGCGCCATGCTAAGGACTGCGAACAGGCAAAGAGAGGGACCCTGCTCCCTGATGACATAAGACAGCCACAGCACCAGTCCTCAACTGTCCGTCCTCTACCCTAATCTTCCCACTGAGGGAAACTGAAGACTGTGCAGTTGGTTTTTGATCACTGGCAGTTAAATACAACCCTAATGCTTCTACAAAATATATCTCACTTTTCTCTTTAATTCATTTTGTCCCAAAGTTATGTGTCCATCTTATTTTTTTAACAACTGAATTTGGTAAACAAATGCTTAACCAACGGGCACCTTTACCAACACCCTAGCTCCTACCACTGCTCCCAAATAACTTCAAAAGATGAGTAAAAGAGAATGAGGTATTTCTCTCTTCTCCAAGATGAAGAAAGCTTGAATGTGTGGTAGGTCTCCTGCAGATAGCAGGGTTACAGCTGCCTCGGGAGGCAGATGAGAGAGACATAACACAGTTGACCTCAGGTCTGAGCAGCACACGGCAACCTAGAAATAGGCAGAAGGAAACCAGAACCACTGCACGTCATGTTCCTGACCTCTGCTGGGGAGAGAGCACAAACGACCCTTAACTGGAGGGCATACGACAGAAACCACTTATTGAGTACTTCTTTTTTCACTTGAATGTTGTGTTAGAGATCTTCCACCTCACCTTCCATTTAAGAAACGAAAGTAATTGAGTGTGAGGAATACAGGAATCACAAGGAAGGCTTATAAACAAAAACAGAGTGCTTTCTATTCATCTTCCCATGTCCTTCCTGATAAAAAATGTTTTGCTGGTTATGGAAGCTCATAAGTCATGTCAATTGTTAGGGTTCAACAGCATTTTCCAAAGGGGGTGAAAAGAATGGGTAGCACTGAGGAGAGGCTACAAATTCATGCCTCCAAAAAAAGCAATGAAAAAAAAAGTTTTAATAATGTATTTCTGCAAGGGAGCATCAAAACGCAAATTTCTTGGACTAAAGTGGACAAAACCCAGCAGCTCCAGACCAGCAGTCTAGACCATTTCTCTAAAACATAAAAAGAAGCTGAAGCCCAAGGAGTCCCCCCGTAAATAGCTCTACATCTGACAAGGACTCCAAGGGTTCAGAACAGGACCCAGCATTCCATATCACACTCAGAGTGACTATGACGATCCAAGGGAAATTCCCTCATCTGAGTCTTCAAGGTTGCACTGAGGACCTTTAAAAGTGAAGTCCGCAAAGAAGTAATGAACATTATGGAGATGAGGAACAGTATGTATGGATTTATAATATAAAACAACATTCAATGGATTAAAAAATCCTGGAAGAAGACAGACCCTTTTATCAGAATAGTTTCTGATACTTTAGAACCAGAAGTGTCTTATCATCTGAACCGACTTTACTGTGAGCAGAAATTCTTTCTCATCCCCAAATGAATGGAACCTCAGTTTATTCACAGATTTCTTAAGCAGTTACTTTTTTTCTCTTTTCTAACATAATTTACAGCAAGTTGCTGCTGTACATGGGCTTCCCTGGTAGCTCAGCTGGTAAAAAAAAATCTGCCTGCAATGCAGAAGACCCCAGTTCCATTCCTGAGTCAGGAAGATCCCCTGGAGAAGGAATAGGTTGCATACTCCAGTATTCTTGGGCTTCCCTGCTGGCTTAGACAGTAAAGAATCCTCCTGCAATGAGGGAGACCTGGGTTCAATCCCTGGGTTAGGAAGAACCCCTGGAGAAGGGTATGGCAACCCACTCCAGTACTCTTGCCTGGAGAATCCCCGTGGATAGAGCGTGGTGGGCTCCAGTCCACGGGGTCACAAAGAGTCAGACATGACTGAGCGACTAAGCACAGCACAGCACTACTGTACATGCTGATACTGAGATGCACTAGGCTAAAACCAAAGGACATGACCCAAAATAAGTAAATAAACAAAAAAACAAGAATGAGATCCAAGTCATTTCCCTCAGAGATCTCACGTGCTTCGGGTGGCATGTCAGGCTGCGTCTCGGAACGGAGCTCAGATGTGACACACAGCACCACCCTATCTAGCACGTTTCCTGGAGGCACCTCCTCGAGGTCTTCCAGTTTCCTTCCCATCAGAAGGTACAGGTTTTCCAACGTACGGCACGCCACGTGGAGGAGCAGGGGAAGGTCCTCTAATGGAGCTGAGAAGCCTAATGGCACCTGGGCAAAAAAAGAAAAAAGAACAGAAGCTAAGTTAGGAGACATCAAAGGAAAACAGGTTTGGGTTAATACCTACAAAGTTACTTTGATTCATAAGTAAGATAGGGCAGTCACATTTCATCTAAACCTGAAACATTCAGATCTGAAACGGTGTGATATAAAAACAAGTCTCAGTTTATGAGTAAATTCTGAACTAGAGACTTCTCATATACATAAAACCTGTCAAGAATTCCACATAATCATAAACTTTATGGCTAATATAAATTCTGCTGTGACCTGGTAGCATGATATTAACACACGAAAATCCCCATACTCTTTGCCAGTATTTAAATGAACTGTGTCAGACACTGTTGGACACCAGAACCACTGTGCTATTATTTCAACACTCATTGTTACTATTATCACTTAAAATAGCTTTAACATTATTATATTGTCATGTCAATTACAATCTTATAATGTCCTTTGAGCATCTGACAAGGGCTGGTGCTAGTGCTGAGTAACACAGGAAAATGAATAACTTTGAAGAGTAGTTAGATGTCATAAAAATGTCATGTAAGGGCCAGTCACTATTCTAGGCTGGGCTGTTAATGTGGGAGACAGCGTGCTGTGAAACATCAGGGACTCTGACGAGAAGACACACGACACTCACACAGCAAAGCTCTAGCTCTAGAGCTCTGGCTTGTGGTTTCTTCTTTCCCCTTTGGTCCAGACATACCTAGATGCTGGCTGTTCACCGACTGTCAGACCCTCTTGGTCAATGTCTGGGATCTGCCTGCCAAGAAACCACTGCCTATCACCTGCTCACCGCCCACGCCTTTGGCTCGTGCCACCTGGGTTTTGGATTTTTATGTCTTGAACACCTGGCATCGTCCTGGCTCCACCATGACATCTGTTCTTCTCAGTTCTTTCCCCTAGCTTTGAATTTCTAGAAAAGCCTTATAAATTAAGTAAGTAAGGTTTGAAAACTTGCTTCTTGTACTAGTCTACTTCCTAAATGCTATTACTTGAGACAGGTTTATTAAATGGTGCCAAAGCGACACAAAAGGAAGTATACAGATTGACTCAAATGCGCCTCCCTAGAGATCAAACCCATCTACCAAGAAGGTAATCACTAGTCTAACAAGAAAGCAGAACCATGAAACAGTATACCAATGTTTTACTTCCTGTTCTGACCTGCTGCAAAAACTCAAGAGGACTGTATTTGGGTCCCAGGACAAAAATTCTCTTTCCTCTTCACACCACACCATTGAACACTCAAGCAAAGGTGATAAAAGACCCCTGCTCGCTTCCTTCCGAGGGCACGGGTTTGGGGGTCTCACTTTCCACCTCCTGCTCATCACCTGCAAGAAACAGAAGGACCATGAGTGCCCAGATGCTCTCTGCATCCAGGAGCTGCTGAGAAAGAGAGGCGACAAGGAAGACACTGTTGTTAGCTGAGACTGAGCGAGGAAACACCGAGGATAGAAGTATACTGATGAAAGCTACCTTCAAAGCTAAAAGCCCAAGAGCAGAAGGATGAGTGTTCCAACTTTGGCAAAAATCCCATCCGTATCACCGAGGATGGGGAAACTACTGAGAAAAGCTCTACCTTTTGGCTCTTCTCCCTGTGGACTCCTTTCAAGGGCGCCTGCATCTTGGGTGGGCTCCACAGGTGCCTGGCCCTGCGCCGCTGCCAACTTCTCCACATGTCTTCGTCTTGCACGCTCTCGCTTCTCAGCAACCTCCTCCTGAGTGAAAGGTGGACAGGACACCACAGACATGTTAACACCTGGCCACGGCAAGGATCTCAGTCTGTTCCAGCCAAGGAACAGCTAGTATTAACATGGACAGCAAGGAGATCAAACCAGTCAATCTTAAAGGAAATCAACCCTGAATATTCACTGGAAGGACTGATGCTGAAGCTCCAGTATTCTGGCCACCTGATGCGAAGAGCCAACTCATTGGAAAAGACCCTGATGCTGGGAAAGACTGAGGTCCAGGAAACAAGGCGACGACAGAGGATGAGATGTTTGGGTGGCATCACCGACTCAAAGGACATGAGTTTTCGCAAGCTCCGGGAGATAGTGAAGGACAGAGATGCCTGGCGTGCTGCAGTCCACAGGGCTGCAAAGAGTCGGACACGACTGAGTGACTGAACAAGAACAACGAGGCTGGAGAAGACGGTGGATGGTCCCCCGTCCCTTCCTGGTGGAAAGTTTGTCCGAGTTCTCTCGTTCAGCGAGAGAAGAGAAGGCCTATCACGCTTTCTCTGGGAACCCTGCTGCTGAGGTTTAGCCACTCAGTCGTGTCGGACTCTTTGTGACTCCCTGGACTGCAGCCTGCCAGACTCCTCTATCCATGGATTTCCCAGCCAAGAATACTGGAGTGGGTTGCCATTCCCTCCTCCACTGGGAATGCTGGGTCCCCAGCTACTCTGAGCTCATGAACCGACATGCAGGAGCCCGTGTCCCCTCAGTCACACACAACAGCATGGAACCTCTCTCAGGCATCCATGTTCCTCCTCTACAGGGCAAACAGCCGGAAAAGAGAGGGAATGAGCAACAGATACCACAGCTCAGAACACTCTAACAGAGAGATACGCAGACGACCTCAGTAAGAAACCTAGCTTTTCTCCATGAAAGTAGGAAAATACACCTCCATGGGGAACTGCGGTCCAAGAGGAAGGGCCAGGCTCAACGCTGGCGATTCAGGCCGGACAGAAGGTCCAACGGTGACTATCAGTCACAGTGTCAGATCCGAGTTCCACCAGAGGACAGGTGTGAGGGCACATGTCTGTGTGTTTGCTGGGGGCTCGCCCGGGGGTGGGGCACCTTGCTTGGCCCTGTCACGTTGTGCCCGCCTTCTCTACCGCCCCCCAACTTTGGTACAATGACTCCTGCTCACGCCTCCATCTCCGGCTGACAACCTCGTCTCCCATCCCGCCATTCCTTTCCCCTTCTGTCTCCTGGAAGCCACTTGGAGGCTGTATCGAGAGTGCACTGGTCCTGTGCATGCTGCATGTCACGTGCTCCGGGAGCTCCTAGCTTCAGGTGCCCTAATCCCCTTTCTACATCATGTGGGCAGCCCCACACCTAAGTCACCAGCTGTCCACTGCTGTCCTCTTCGGACACCTACCTGCTAGACAAGACCTCCCCCCAGGACTGGACACCACTTCTATTCCCGTAGCACCTGCCCCTTGAAATGGATGAACTTGTTTCTAGGAGTCGGCCCCTTCTAGTCAGACCCACTCGGATGTAGGAGGCAGGGTTGTGCCATCAGATACAAAAAGAAAAAAGAAAAAGGGAGCAACCTTGAGGATGGCTTGCTCAGGGGTTGTCAGAAGTCACATCTGCTGGCATAAGCTCCTCTCCACTGGAAGCTCTCAGTGTTAAAGGCCTTTGGCACACAGGATGAAATGTCTAGGCTCCTGTTCTGTCTTCTGGAGCAACACCCAACAAACGTACTGCCCTCTCCTCGCCTTTCGATCATCTGCCCTCACACCCCTCCCCTCGCCCTTCTCTTCTTCAGGCTACACACTCCAGTGGCCCTGTCAATCAATCCTTATGTAACTTATCTTGCTTCTAGACTTTATAGAGTATTTGAAAAGTACGAATTAACCTATGGCTGATTCTTGTTGATGTATGACAGAAAACCATAAAATTCTGTAAAGCAACTATCCTTCAATTAAAAATTTTAAAAAAAATATATAAACATGGAATACCTTATTATCACTGTAAAGAGGGATGTTAAAAACAAAAACAAAAAAACTGATGCACTGGTTAGCGCAGAGAGAAATGGTCTCTTCCAATGGGCTTATCAGTTCAGCTGAGTTCAGTCACCAAGTTCTGTCTGACTCTTGTCGACCCCAGGGACTGCAGCACGCCAGGCTTCCCCGTCCATCACCAACTCCTGGAGCTTGCTCAAACTCATGTCCATTGAGTCAGTGATGCCATTCAACCATCTCATCCACAGTCATCCCCTTCTCCTCCTGCCTTTAATCTTTCTCAGCATCAGGGTCTTTTCCAATGAGTCAGCCCTTCGCATCAGGTGGCCAAAGGAGCTTCAGCTTCAACATCAGTCGTTCCAATGAATATTCAGGATTGATTTCCTTTAGGATGGACTGGTTGGATCTCCTTGCAGTCCAAGGGATTCTCAAGAGTCTTCTCCAACACCACAGTTTAAAAGCATCAATTCTTCGGCACTCAGCTTTCTTTATAATCCAAATCTCACATCCATACATGACTACTGGGAAAACCAAAGCCTTGACTAGACGGACCTTTGTTGGCAAAGTAATCTCTCTGCTTTTTAATATGCTGTCTAGGATGGTCATAACTTTCTACATTTCATGGCTGCAATCACCATCCGCAGTTATTTTGGAGCCCAGAAAAATAAAGTCAGCCATTGTTTCCACTGTTTCCCCATCTATTTGCCATGAAGTGATGGGACCAGATGCCATGATCTTAGTTTTCTGAATGTTGAGCTTTAAGCCAACTTTTTCACTCTCCTCTTTCCCTTTCATCAAGAGGCTCTTTAGTTCTTCTTCACTTTCTGTCATAAGGGTGGTGTCACCTGCGTATCTGAGGTTATTGATATTTCTCCTTGCAATCTTGATTCCAGCTTGTGCTTCTTCCAGCCCAGCATTTCTAATGATGTTCTCTATACCAGATATAGCGCTAATGTTACTCACTTTACTAAACACATGAACAAGATGATTCAGGCTATGGATTCTCCTGAAGCCTCAGTCGCCTCACTTTGGGAAGTGTTAACTAGCCCCCGTTGGTGGAAAACTGTCTTAATCATAATCATTCTAACTGTTCTGTTTTTACTGTTTGCTCCCTGCATCTGTAACTGTGTACCTGGACTTGTTTCTAACCATGTGAAAGCTTTTAAGTTACAAATGGTTGTCCAGGCTCCTAGAGTGCCGCAGCCTCCTTCAACTATTATTTGGGGCCCCTGGGTCAGAGACCTTCAATATGAGGGTTAGGGGAATACACTGCCTCAACAATTTAGGGACAGCGCCCCATCACAGCAGAAGTAGTTATGGAACAAAAATGACGCCCCTTTCCCCTGGCAACACAATGCTCCTAAAAGAAAAGGGGGGATGAGAGTCAATTCTTAGGCAGGTTGCTAAGAAGTCCAGGGTCCCTGAGGAGGAGAGAGGGGTCTGCAATTCTCAAGGAAGAGGAAAGGATAAATGTCTTTTTTTTTTTTCTCTCTACATTCCTTAGCCTTAGTCACATAAAACTTCTTTCTTTAAGCCCTGAACTGATGATTAAGCAACAACACAACTCAGCTTAGACTCTGTACTAAAGATTATATAACAACATATATAACTGCTTGAGGACAGTTTCTCCTTCCTGAAAACCTTCTGACTAATCCTGTTATCTTAAAATGTATATTATGGAAGTGGGCCTGGTAAGATCTTCCTATTGTTAAGTTGTAATCCTGTTATCTTAAAATGTAAATTGTGAGAGTGGGTCTGGTAAAATTTTTACAACCTTGAGACATTCTTCTGATTTATTGTAATAACTAATTGAAAAAGTATATAGCTCCCTTGCTAAAGACTTGCAAGGAGGCAATCTCCGCCCCCTTTTGATGTCTATGTCAGAAGCTTTCTCTGCCCCTCTTCACTGTAATAAAACTCCGCTACACACACACACACACACACACACAAGTAATTCAAGTTTTGCACTGTTAAAATTTGCCATTTGGTATTAGAATACATTCTTAAATAAATGTGGTTATGTTTATCTTATTTATCTTAAATAAATTATGGTTATGAATATATATGTGTGTGTGTGTGTATATATATACATCATCTTAATGCACATTTTTCACTTTATTTTTTTTGCTAATGACTTATTACTTGCTGTTTATTTTACACTTATTTTAGACTAGGGAAATGATGTTAAACAAAAAGCAAATTCAAGTGATTTTCCTATTGAGTAAATAATGGGCTATAAAGCAGTGCAGACAACTTATAACATATAAGTTATAACAACTCATTTGGCCCAGGAACTGCTAATACAGTTCAATGGTGGTTCAAGAAGCGCTGCAAAGGAGACGAGAGCCTTGAGGATGAGAAGTACAGTGGCCAGCGTTACAAGCTGACGAGGACCACTTGAGAGCCTATCAAAGCTGACTCTCTTACAACTACACGAGACACTGCTGAAGAACTCAGCGTCAACCATTCTACCGCTGTGCAGCATTTGAAGCAAAATGGAAAGGTGAAAAAGCTTGGCAAGTGGGGGCCTCATGTTGTCGCTCAGTTGCTCAGTTGTGTCCGACTCTCTGCGACCCCATGGACTGCCTCATGCCAGGACTCCCTGTCCTTTACCATCTCCTGGAGCTCAAACTCAAGTCCATCAAGTTAGTGATGCCATTGCGTGCCTCATGAGCTGACCACAAATCAAAAAAATTGTCACTTTGAAGTGTCATTTTCTTTTATTCTACACAACAAAAACAAACCATTTCTTGATCAGATTATGACATGTGATGAAACGTGGATTTTATATGACAGCTGGTGACAACCAGCTCAGTGGTTGGACCAAGAAGAAATTTCAAAGCACTTCCAAAAGTCAAACATGCACCAAAAAAGGATTATGGTCACTGTTTGGTGGTCTGCTACCAGTCTGATCCACTACGGCTTTCTGAATCCCAGCAAAATCGTTCCATCTGAGAAGTATGCTCAGCAAATTGGTGAGCTGCACGAAAACTGCAAAGCCCACAGCCAGCTTTAATCAACAGAAAGGGCCCAGTTCTTCTCTACGACAACGCCCGACTGCACGTCACACAACCAACGCTACAGAAGTTGAAGGAATTGGGCTGTGAAGTTTTGCCTCGTCCACTGTATTCACCTGACCTCTTGCCAACTGATTACCACTTCTTCAAGCATCTCAACAACTTTTTGCAGGGAAAACACTTCCACAACGAGCAGGATACAGAAATGCTTTCCAACAGTTCACCAAATCCTGAGGCACAGATTTTTACACTGCAGGAATAAACAAACTTATTTCTCGATGGCACAAATGTATTGATTGTAATGGTTCCTATTTTGATTAACAAAGATGTGTTTGAGCCTAGTTATAATGATTTAAAATTCATGGTCCCAAACTACATTTGCACCAACCTTCCTGGCATCTGCCTTTGCATCCTGTTCCATGACAATGGCCCCCAATGCTTCAGCTTGAGAAACTCTCCTCACCATCAAAGCAGTTTAATAAAAATTTAAATTGTGGTTGAGCTACTCCTCTAGTGACAGGGCACGCCAAGCTTGTGCTATTTATGAGTTACTCCACACATTATTTTAAGCCAACCAAATAGAATCCATATACATAAAGTGGTAAGCTGGAAAGCCAAGTAAATCTTTTCACAATTTATAAACCGTATTTTGTTTACAGGTAAACTGGCATTCCATTGGAAAATTTAATCTGCTGTAAATCTACTCTAAGACTCAGAACAGCTCAAGGGACATTTGAATATAAATTTAACTCCTTTATTCACCTTTAGGCAGTATCTTTCAGCACAATGTGATAGAATGATATTGATAGGGATATTTGTCTAAAGCAGAGTCAAGTATTAAAACACTGACACAAAAATCATTTTAAAAATGGTGAAAGTCATCCTAATTTATTTTATAAGCCTGGTTAAAGATGTAAATTAAAACAACATCATTAAAGAAATAACAAAAGGTTACCATATCACTGCTTCCATGGGTCTGGATAACCAACAATATATAAGCGGCCAAGAGTAATTTGAAACTATCTTTAATGGTTACTAGAAAAAATAACACGGGTAGAGAAGCCTAGGGGTTACATTCTAGTTATCCAAGGAATTGAAAAAAGAGGGACCACTTGTCCACACTAAAAAGTTATACATAATAAAGCTGCTTTAGTGATTCCTTCAGCATCTCAATAGCCTATCAGAACCAGAGGAGGAAGAGAACACACCCTATCACCCCCTCTTTGCTTTATGGACATCTGAGACAAATGATCATGTAGTCTCTTGAACAGCTCTGAGCTTTCATTTAATCACTGTATATGGCAATCCAGTCTACTCTTTGACATCTCCAATCATAAGATCATTTTAAAAACAACAATCTAAAGATGCTTTCCTGTAACTCCTACACCGGTTTTAGCTGATCTATTAGAAAGTCTTAGGTTTACTTCCTCTTTGCTGTGTTAGCTCAGCAAACATCTTTTGCTCACCCTCAGAGATTTTCCTCTCCTGTGGACCATCCTCCCCAGGTACTGTCAGGGGCTGACACGGAGCCCACACCTGGATCTCAGGAGTGTTCACCAGTCCTTTTTTGGACATGACATGGAGCAGTCCATCAGGTACAGAGCACGGTGGGACCAGCATTTCTTATGAATCAAAAGTTAAGTACTCACTAATGCAGACTAAACATGTCACATGAGAATTAGGCTCTTAAGAAGACAGAGAAATAACACAAGAGTCAAATTACCCATAACCCTTTCAGAA
Source organism: Cervus elaphus (assembly GCF_910594005.1). Classification (NCBI taxonomy): domain Eukaryota; kingdom Metazoa; phylum Chordata; class Mammalia; order Artiodactyla; family Cervidae; genus Cervus; species Cervus elaphus. The sequence continues at coordinate 11,133,868 of NC_057829.1, forward strand.
ACAATCATGGCAGAAAGTTTGGTAGCACTCAGAGGAAATACACTAATCTCAACATACACAGAAAATCTAAGGATGAAATAATTTTTCCACTTCAGCCCAAATTTTAATATTCAAAAGCTGAAATTTCATTTCTCACTTGTTGATGTTTTAGTCACTAAGTCGCGTCTGACACTTGTGACCACCTGGACCGTAGCTCACCAGGCTCCTCTGTCCATGGGATTTCCCAGGCAAGAATACTGGAGTGGGTTGTCATTTTCTTCTCCAGGGGGTCTTTCCAACCCTTCTTAGAACTCTTGTTTCCTACATTGCAGACTGTCTCCTGCATTGCAGGTGGATTCTTTACCTGCTGAGCCAGAGGGGAAGCCCATTTTTCACTTACTATGTTGTATATCTTTCATATCTAAGTGAAGGCTAGACATCAATATTCCAACTGCTTGAGACCTTGTGTTGCTTAGCAACTTGACAACCTGCTCAAGAAAGAAAGCAAAAGTAAGAAATGTTACTTGAACTCAGTAATATGCTTAATATCATGTAATTTTTATTCTATATGAGAAACAAATAACTTTTGTTATTGTTAAAGGATCAGAACTGATGTGAAAGAGCTCTTGGATTTTACATTTCCTGTCTTCAAAATCCCTGCCTTCACCCCGCTCTTCATCACCCGCAGCACTGTTCTCACCAGCCTTCTAAGGGCCTGATTTACCAACATTGAAATTTCTAACCACATAGAAAATTAAACTGGTCTCTGTAAAATAACACTTATACATCTGATCATTTGTAGCCTGAGATTTTAAAAGTGTTCTTTGATTTTAAATGCAAAACCTTGAAACATTGGCCAACAGTAAAGGGAAAAATAAAAGTACTCAGAGACTCTATTAGATCAGCTTAGTTTGACCACAAAATAGAACATGTGCTTTAATGCAGTTTTTTGTTTTTTTTTTTTTCTTGAAAGCTCACTACTTTACTGGCCATTGCTCTCATTCTGCATTTGGCCCACATTTTGTGAGGAACTTTCCAACTAATTAACAGTGATACAATCTTCAAATCCAATGGGTTGTGTTAGCTCAATCTCAGATCTTTCCAGAGAGTCCAGTAGAATTAGCCCAGGGAAACCTGATAAGTTTCCATACACAGACGTGGGCATGTTTAAATTATGTTTTTCAGACAATAACATGCCAGTGACAGTTCCTACTTATGACACTACTGTGCCAGATACCAATCATGTGTAGGGCAGCAACCTCTATTTACTCTCAGGATTCCATGATAAATTTGCTTGGAAAAACACTGAAGTAAAAGAAAAATGTCTATGGTCAAATTCCAGAAGTGACAGCTGCCCTAAGTTGATCAATCAGAAAACTAATAAAATAATCCTGGCCAACTGTCACACAAATTACAGCAAAATACTCTTAACAGGAATAATAGCATTCTTGGTTCCTATCAGGGATATGGGTAGAGAATAAGACAAACCTTTTCAGAAGTTGTTCACTCGCTAAGTCATGTCTAATTCTGCAACACCATGGACTGCAACAGAGCAGGCTTCCTTGTTCTTCACTATCTCCTGGAGTTTGCTCAAACTCATGTCCACTGAGTCAGTGATGCCATCCAACCATCTCATCCTCTGTTGCCTCCTTCTCCTCATACCTTCAATCTTTCCCAGAATCAGGGTTGTTTCTAATGACTCAGCTTTTCCCATCAGGTGGCCAAAGTATTGGAGCTCCAGCTTCAGCATCAGGCATCAGTTCTTCCAGTGAATATTCAGGGTTGATTTCCTTTAGGATCGACTGGTTTGATCTCCTTGCTGTCCAAGGGACACTCAAGAGTCTTCTCCAGCACCACAATTAAAAAGTATCAAATTCTTCAGCACTCAGCCTTCTTTCTGGTCCAGCTCTCACATCCACATATGACTACTAGAAAAACCATTGCTTTGACTATACACAGACCTTTGTCAGCAAAGTTATATCTCTCTTTTTTAACATGCTGTTAAGGTTTTGTCATAGATTTTCTTCCAAGCAGCAAGTGACTTTCAATTTCATAGCTGCAGTCACCATCTGCAGTGATTATGGAGCCCAAGAAAATAAAATCTACCACTGTTTCCACGCTTTCCCCTTCTTTTTGCCATGAAGTGATGGGACTGGATGCCATGGTCTTAGCATTTTGAGTGTTGACTTTTAAGCCAACTTTATCACTCTCCTCTTTCACCTGTATCAAGAGGTTCTTTAGTTCCTCTTCGCTTTCTGACAATAGGGTAGTTTCATCTGTATATTTGAGGCTGTTGATATCTCTCCCAGCAATCTTGATTCCAGCTTGTGCTTCACCCAGCCAGGTATTTTGCATGATGTACACTGCATAGAAGTTAAATAAACAGGGTTACAATATACAGCCTTGACGTACTCCTTTCCCAGCTTTGAACCAGTCTGTTGTTCCACGTCCAGTTCAAACTGTTGCTTCTTGATCTGCATACAAGTTTCTCAGGAGGCAGGTAAAGTGGTCTGGTATTCCCATCTCTTTAAGAATTTTCCACAATTTGTTGTGATCCACACAGTCAAAGGCTTTAGTGTAGTCAATGAAGCAGAAGTAGATGTTTTTCTGGAATTCTCTTGCCTTTGCTCTGATCCAACAGATTTTGGCAATTTGACCTCTAGTTCCTCTGCCTTTTCTAAATTAAGCTTGAACATTTGGTAGTTTTCAGTTCATGTACTATTTTAGCCTAGCTTGAAGGATTTTGAGCATTCCCTTGTTAGTATGTGAGATGAGTACAACTGTATGGTAGTTTGAATATTCTTTGGCCTTGCCCTTCTTTGAGATTGGAATGAAAACTGACCTTTTCCAGGCCTGTGGCTACTGCAGAGTCTTCCAAATTTGCTGGCTCATTTGAGTGCAGCACTTTAGTAGCTTCATCTTTTACGATTTGAAATAGCTCAGCTGGAATTCTGTCACCTCCATTAGCTTTGTTCATAGTAAGGCCTCCTATGACCCACTAGACTTCATACTTCAGGATGTCTGGCTTTAGGCAAGTGACCACAGCATCATGGTTATCCAGTTCAATGTATTCTTGCCACCTGTGGAGTTTTGTGGGTAAGAAGAGGTGGCAAGAATACACTGAAGAACTGACAAAGGTCTGTGTATGGTCAAAGCAGTGGTTTTTCAGTACTCATGTATGGATGTGAGAGCTGAACCATAAAGAAGGCTGAGCGCGGAAGAATTTGATGCTTTTTAATTGTGGTTCTGGAGAAGACTCTTGAGAGTAACTGTGCACAGTTATTTCTGCAAGCTTCCTGAGGAAAGGGACATTAATAACCCACAAGAGGCAGCACCTCATAACAGAAAAGCCATAGAAATTGATTCTCAGTTTGCTCTTTAAACATTTTATTCAACTTAGAACTTGAATTTAAATCCATTCACCTAAACTATTTTTTAATCAATAACCATATCCTCCAAAGAGATGAAAAAATAGAAACTTAATATCAGAAAAGCAGAAGGCATGTATTCTGTTCTAAAAAAGTTTCTAACTTCAAGTAAATATAATCTGGATCCCATCTGTGCTACTCTGACAAAACTGCTTTTCCTAAGATTTTCTATCACCCCCTGATTCCTAAATACAATGGAAATGGCTGCATCCTTGTGTCATTTGACCTTCCTGTGGAGCTGACATGTTGATTACACCCTTACAAAAACTTTGGTCAAAAGTAATTTCTAAGCCTCAACTAAAATTGGCCTCAGGAAGGCCAGCAAAGGGAGCTCTCATGCCTACCAATTACCCTGAACAAGAAGGGAGGGTCCCCCTAGCTTCAAGAGGTGTGTGTGTGTGTGTGTGTGTGTGTGTGTGTGTGTGTGTGTGTGTGTGTGTGTGTGTGTGTGTGTGTGTGTGTGTGTGTGTGTGTTAACTCATTCAGTCCTGTGTGTGTGTGTGTGTGTGTGTGTGTGTGTGTGTGTGTGTGTTTGTGTGTGTGTGTGTGTTAGCTCATTCAGTCCTGTCGGACGCTATGCAATCCCATGCACCAGGCCACCAGGCTCCTGTGTCTATGGGATTCTCCAGCCAAGAATACTGGAGTGAGTTCTTATTCCCTTCTCCATGGGATCTTCCCGACCCGGGGATCACAACCCAGTCTCCTGCATTGCAGGCAGATTCTTTACCATCTGCGCCACCAGAGAAGCCCATCTCCGAAGGGAAGGGGCCTCTGCTTCCCTGGTAGGAGGAAGGGAGATGTTCTTCCTGCTGTTCAGCCAATGGAAATGCTGAACCTTCCTGTTCAGCCAATGGAAAACTCTGTAGCACAGCCAATGAGAAAGCTGAACTCTCACTTTCCTCCAATGAATTTTCATAGAGAACAGCCTTGCCCACTCCTCTTTTTCTCTATATAAGCTCCTCCCCTTTGTCCTCAGTATTTCCCTGTGGTCCAAAGCTTGTATTTATTTCCCCAATTACAAGTCCTTTAACAATTTCCAAATAAACTTTTGCTGGTGAGACAACTGGCTACTTGTTGTAGCTCTTGTTGTAGTTTGTACAACGTGTTGTAGCAAAGTTGGCACTCTCTACTGCAGGGTTCCTGCCAGTCCTAAGGCCTTTTTAAAGCGAACTATTCTGACTTCACATTAAATATTGGCATATCCCAGAGTTCCATTGTCAGCTCCGTATTCTCTTCAACATATGATGTATATTTTCTCCTCCATCAACATATATGCCTGCATTTACATAACTGTATTCTTTTAACAGCCATCTTCACCTCAGCTGTACCCTATTGATATTTTCCTAACATTTCCACTTTGATTACCCACATACATTTTCATTTGACATGTCTAATACCAAATTTATCAATCCCACCCCCAAAACTTATCATCAATCCCAATCCCAAAACCTACTCAGTTTCTCCTCTTTTATTCCATATGTTTAGATCAAGCACCACCGCTTTCAATCCACCATCAAAGTCAGAAATCCAGAAATCATTCTAGAGCCACCTCCCCTCCTTCCCCTGCATGCTCTGGTCTGACAAGTCCTGTCAGTTTTAACTTTGATAAATCTGTGGAACCCATCCTTTCCTATTTCAACTCTAATATCAGCATTTACTTCCATACTATAATTTGCATAGATTGATGCAAGAGATTTCTAATTGGTTTGCCCAAACCTAGTCCAGTAGTTCTCAAGGTATATTTCCTGCAACAGCAGGCCTCATAATCACATGGGAATTTATTAAAAATGCAAAATCTCTATAAAAAACTTGCTTGTCAGAGATCTGGGTATAGAAAGAATCAATCAGCATTTTAAAAAGCCTTTCAGGTGCTTTTAGAATAAATAATGAGTCTCATCTCTTCCGATCGATTCTCCAAACCAATATCCAAGTACCACCTCTAAAAGTCTCAATATCTCCATGCCACTCTCTTGCCTTTTAAACCTAAGAGGCTCATAAATAAGGGAAGGTTACATAACCTCTTCACAGACTGTTTCACAGCTCATACTTGGAATTTGCTTCTCCTTATATAATTCAAATGAACTCTATTAAAAGCTATATGCTACATTTAAATGCAGAAGATTATAGATAGGAAGAATGATTATCAATCACCTTCCAAAAAGCATAATATGGGAGAGAACAGATGTCTAAAAGGATCAATTCCACAATTCCCTGGAGGTATTTGACCTAATATAAAAATAGCACCATCATCATTTATCTCTCTCTCCATTTTAACGCACTGAATAACAAAAACTTGAAGCTATCAAACGACAAGGTTTTTAGAATCCAGTAACTACATAGACAATGGAGAGGAAGGACCTGACTCTTACAAAATGATCTCAGAACTCTTAGATGAAATGCAGAAAATACAGAGTTAGCAAATTTGAATATTCCAGAATGCAACCTACAGATTCAATGCAATCCATGTCAAAATACTACTGGCACTTTTCACAGAACTAGAACAAATAAACCCAAATTTGCATGGAAACACAAAAGACTCCAAGTAGCCAAAACAATTTTTAGGAAGAAGAAAGCTAGAGATCTCACATTCCTTGATTTCAATCTGTACTATAGCTACCTTAATCAAAACATGGTGATGCTGGCACAAAAAAAACAGACACATAGATCCACTTAACAATATAGAGACTATAAAAATAAACCTGAATGTATATGGTCAAATTTATCTAAAACAAAGGAGGCAAAAATATATAATGAGAAAAGACGATTTCTTCAATAAATGATGTTGGAAAAACTGGACAGCTATATGCAAAAGAATCAAAGCAGACTACTTTCTCACACCACATGGATAAAGACTTAAGTATAAGACTGGAAGCCATAAAACTACTAGAAGAAAACACAAGCAGTATGCTGTTTGAATCTGCCTTCAATGCAGGAGACCAGGGTTCAATCCCTGGGTTGGGAAGATCCCCTGGAGAAGAAAGTGGCAACCCCCTCCAGTGTTCTTGCCTGGAGAATCCCATGGACAGAGGAGCCTGGTGAGCAGTCCATGGGGTCACAAAGAGTTGGACACGACAGAGCAACTAACACACTATGCTCTCTGACATCAGTCTTAGCTATATTTTTTTGGATATGTCTTCTCAGATAAGGAAAACAAAAGCAAACAAATGGGACTACATCAAACTAAAAACTTTTTGCACAGTGAAGGAAACTAAAGTGAACGAGAAAGTTGCTCAGTCATGTCCGACTCTTTGTGACCCCATGGACTGTATAGTCCATGGAATTCTCCAGGCCAGAATACTGGAATGGGGAGCCATTCCCTTCTCCAGGGGATCTTCCCAACCCAGGGATAGAACCCAGGTCTCCTGCATTGCAGGCAGATTCTCTACCAGCTGAGCCACCAGGGAAGCCAGAAGGAAATTAAGAACGACAACAAAAAAAGGCTGCCTAACTGAATGGAGGAAGACATTTCCAAATGATGTATCTGACTGATAAGGAGTTAATATTCAAAATATCCAAAGAACTCATACAACTCAACATCAAAAAACCTCAAATAACCCAATTAAAACATTGGCAGAGAACCAGAATAGACATTTTCCAAAGAAGATATACACATGGACCACAGACACATGAAAAGACGCTCAACATCACTAATCATCATAGAAATACAAATCAAAACCAGAATGAGCCAACAGCTCATACCTGTGAGAATGACTATAAAGGCTGCTACAGTTATGGTGTTATTATCAATTTCTCCCTTTATGTTTGTTAATATTTTCTTCATGTATTTACATGGGTCATGTATTTACATGCACATCGGGTGCATATACACTTAACAATCGTTATATCTTCTTGCACTGATCCCTTGATCATTATTTAATGCCATTCTTTGTGTATTGTTACAGTCTTTTTTTAAAGTCTATTTTATCTAATATGAGAACTGGTACCCCAGATTTCTTTTCATTTCCATCTGTGCAGAATACCTTTTACCTCTTTCACTTTCAGTCTGTGTGTGACTTTAGATCTGAAGTGGGTCTCTTGTAGGTATCACACATAGGGGTCTGGTTTGTGGATCCATTCAGCCAATCTATGTCTTTTGATAGGAACATTTAATCCTTGTACATTTGAAGTAATTATTGATATGAACTTATTGCAATTTTGTTAACTCTTTTTGAACTATTTTCATAGTTCTTTTCTTCTTTCGTTCACTTGTGAGTTGATGACTATCTTTAGAATTAGGTAACTTTAGATACTAGAATTAGGTAACTTTAGATACCAATTAGATACTTTTCTCTGTTTTTGTGTGTATCTATTACAGATTTTTGGTTTGTGGTAACCATGAGGCTTACAGACAATAAAAATTCTCTCTCTCTGTACACACATCTGTGTGTTTGCTTACTTCTTAATTTATTATTTTTATTGAAGTATATCTGATGTACAATATTACATAAGCTACAGGTATACAATGTGGTGATTTACAATTTTTAAAGGCAATGTTCCATTTGCAGTTATTGTAAAATATTGGCTATATTCCCCATACTGTACAATATATCCTTATAGTTTATTTTATACCTGTAATTTATCTCTCTCACTCCCCTACTCCTTTATTGATCCTCTCCCTCTCTTCCCTCCTGGTAATCATTAGTAGCCTCTCTATATCTGTGAGTCTCCATCTTTTTTTTGTTTGTTTGTTATATTTACTATCTTGTTGTAATTTTTAGATATCACGTATAAGTGATTTCATATTTGAAATCTTTCATATCTTTCTCTGTCTGACTTATTTCACTTAGCATAGTGCCAAGTCTATTCATGTTGCTGCAAATGGCAAAATTTCATTCTTTTTTATAGCTGAGTAATGTGTGTGTATGTATATATATATACACATATATAAAACATCTGTATCCATTTATCTGTTGATGAACACTTAGGTTGCTTCCATATCCTGACTATGATAAACAATGCTGCTAAGAACACTGGGGTGCATATATCTTTTAAAATTTATGTATTTGGTTTTTTGGGGATACATAGCAGGAGTGTAATTGCTCAGTTATATGATATTTCTTTTTTTAGTTCTTTGAGAAAGCTCCATACTGTTTTCCACAGTGGCTGCACCAATTTACATTCCCACCAATAGTGTACAGGGTTCCCTTTGCTTCACATCATCATCGACATTTGCTATTTGTGCTCTTTTTGATGACAGCCATTCTGACCAGTATGAGGTGATACCTCATTGTGGTTTTGATTTCCATTTCTTTGATAATTAGCCATGTTGAACATTTTTGATATGCCTGCTGGCCACTTTACATCCTATTTGGAAAAGTATCTAATACTATCTTCCGCCTGTTTTTTAATCACTTAAGAAAAAGACATTTCTTTTTGGTTGCACTGGATTTTCATTGCTGCATGCAGGTGTTTTCTAGCCGCAGTGAGCAGGGGCTACTCTCCAGTTGCAGTGCATGGGCTTCTCACTGCAGTGGCCTCTCCTGTGGAGCATGGACTCTAGGGCACATGGGCTTAGTTGCATCGTGGCATGTGGGATCTTTCCTGACCAGGGATCAAACCTGTGTCCCCTGCACTGTAAGACAGACCCTTAACCACTGGACCATCAGGGAATCCCTCTTTGCTTTTTTTGATGTTGAGCTCAATGAGCTGTTTATATATGTTGGACATCAATCCCTTATTGGTCATATTATTTGTAAATAATTTCTCCCATTCAGTAAGTTATCTTTTTGTTTTATTGATGGGTTCTTTTGCTGTGCAAAGGTTTTAAGTTTAATTAGGTTCCATTTATGTTTCCTTACATTTCCTTTGTTTAGGAGACAGATGCACCATTCTTCTACATGTAGTTATCCAGTCTTCCCAGCACTACTTACTGAAGAGGCTATCTTTTCTCCACTGTATATTTTTGCCCCCTTTGTCACAGATTAGGGGACCATAGGTGCATGGGTTCATCTCTGGGTTTTCTATCCTTTTCAATTTATTTACATGTCTCTTTCTATGCTGATATCATACTGTTTTGATTACTGTAGCTTTTTAGTTATAAGTGATTATTTTAAACTTCTGATCTCTTAAATTCAAACCATTTTTAGCAACCCTGCATTTTTTACTCCCTGCCCCCAAGTTCACTGTTTTGACATATTTCACATGTCCTGTAACTACTCATCATGGGTATAGATGATTTTACTACTTTTGTCTTTCAGTCTTTCAACTAGCTATCTATGTGGTTGCTCTGTTATTTTTAATGTGCATTTGCCTTTATCAGTGAGATTTTTCCTTTTGGAATTTCACATTTCTAGTTGTGGCCTTTTCTTTCCAGGTTAGAAAAGTTCCTTTAGCATTTCCCATAAAGCCAGTTTGGCAGTGCTAAACTATTTGAGCTTTTGCTCATCTGTAAAACTCTTTATATCTCCTTCAAATCTGAATGATAGCCTTCCCCTGGTAAGGTATTCTTATTGTAGGTTTTTTTCTTTACAACACTTTAAATATATCATGCTACTCTCCTCTGGCCTGCAGTTCTGCTGAAAAGTCAGGTGACAGCCTTATGGGAGTCCCCTAGTATAAACTAGTTGCTTTTGCCCTGCAGATGTTAATATTCTTGCTTTATTTCAATTCTTGACATTTTAATTACAATGTATAGACAACTTTGGGTTGATCTTGTTTGGGACTTTCTGTGTTTCCTGGATCTGGATGTCAGCTTCCTTCCCTAGGTTAGGGAATTTTTCAGCTATTACATTTTCAAATAAGTTCTCTGTCCATTTATTTCTCTCTCCTCCTCCAGGGGCCCCTGTACTGTGACTATCAGGATGCTTGATGTTGTTCCAGAAGTCTCTTAAACTCTCATTTAAAAGCTTTTTCTTCTCTTTTGAGTATTTTCCACTATTTTGTCTTCCAGTTTGCTTATCCCTTCCTCTGTATCATCTAACTCACCATGGCATTACTACCAGTGTATTTTTAAATATTTGTGTATATATTTGGCTGAGCTGGGTCTTAGATGTGGCATGTGGCATCTTTTAGTTGCAACATGTAGAATCTCTCTCTCTCTCTTTTTTTTTTTTTTTTTAGTTGTAGCATGTGAACTCTTAGCTGTAGCACATGGGATCCAGCTCCCTGAAAAAAGTGAAAGTGTTAGTCACTGAGTCATGTCCAACTCTTTGTGACCCCGTGGACTGTAGTCCACCAGGCTCCTCTATCCATGGAACTCTCCAGGCAAGAATATTTGAATGGGTAGCCATTCCCTTCTCCAGATGATCTTCCCAACCTGGGGATTGAACCCAGGTCTCCTACATAGCAGACAGATTCTTCACTGTCTGAGCCACCAGGGAAGCCTTGACCAGGGACCAAGCCTGGGCCCTCTGCATCGGCAGCAAGGAACCTTAGCCACTGAACCACCAGGGAAACCCCGAGAATATTTTTAATTGCAGTTCCAGTATTCCTCAACTCTTTAGATATATTTTCTATTTATTAGAGACATCTAACTTTTTACTGGGTTCATGCATTCTTCTCCAGATTTCTTTGATGATCTTTGCCTATATTACCTTGAACTCTTTATCAGAGAGATTGCTTATGTCCACCTGACTTAGTTCTTCTTCGGGGGTTGTGTCTTTTTCCTTTATTTAAAACACGTTCCTTGCTCATCTCATTTTTCCTAATTCTCTTTTCATTTATATATATTTGGTTGGTTACGTTTCCTGATGTTAGAAAAGGGGCCTTATGCAGGAAACACACTAGGGTCCCAGCAGCACTCTCCTGTAAATGCTCTGCGGTGCCCCCTTTGCAGTTCTGTGGGTCCTTCTGTTGTGGAGGGTTAACTACTGTGGGTGCACTGGTAGGTGAGGTTGTACCCTGGCCCATATGGTTGCCAGATCCCATCTAATGTGGAGGCTGCATCTGTTGTTGAGCAGGCCTAGGCCCGGGCACAGTTGGCTGCATGGCCCAGGAAGTCCTGGAGCCGGCTCAGGAGTGGACAGGGAAAGGTACCAGGGTGGGTGGATGGCTGTGGGCTATTGCTCTCCCACTGATATGTGGAGCTGTGTCCCAAGATCTCTGTCTGAAGGTTTCTAGGGGTCCCGTAGCTGCTGTCAGCCAACTGAGGGGTAGAGCTGGGTCTTCAGGTCTAGACTTCCAGACCCAGGCATTCCAGATCTTGAGTCAGCCCACTGATGGGAATGTCTGGGTCCTCATAGCCGGCTGCAGGATCCACTGGTGGGTGGGCTGCCTCATGCCCCTCTGTTGGGCAGGGCCTGGTCCTGGGGCAACAAGGGGATTAGGGAGACCAGGGCAGCCAGCCTGCTGGTGGGTGGCTTTGTGTCTCTGCCCAGTTAGCTGCCTGGCCTAGGGAATCCCAGGAGCGGTGCTGACCGCTGGTTGAGGGGCCAAGTCACGGCACTAATAAGCTAGAGGGAAGATTCCAAAAACGGCATCTACAGCTCCAGTGTCCACGTGGAGAAAGAGCTCCCCAAAGGCTGTGCCATTGTCCTTGTCCCCAGGGTAAGTCCCAGCTGCCTCCAGTCTCTCTGGAAGACTGTCCACAACTAGTAAGAGGGTCAGCCCCCGGTTCCCTTCAAACTATTGATTCTGCCCTTTAAGGGCAAAGTCTCTGTTTCCCACAGCCCTTGGGCTCTCTCTAAAGCAAGGCCCACTGGCGTTCAGAGCCAAACATTCTGGGGGCTCATCTGCCCCAGTGTAGGCCTGTGGGTGGGGAAGCCTGATGTGCGGTTCAGACCCCTCTCTCCTGGGAGAGAATCTCCACAATTGTGGCTATTCTTCTGCTTGTGGTTCACCTGCCCACTGGCGCCGGTCTTGACTAAACCTCATATTTGCCCTTCCTGCCCCTCCTGCGGCTCCTTTCTTATGTCTGTAGTTGTAGATGGTCTTTTCTGCTGGTCCTCTGGTTGTCCTCATAGACAGTTGATCTATAAACAATTTTAATTTTGAGGTCCTCTTGGGAGGTCAGGTCTTCTTACTGCATCATCTCACCCATTCCAAGTCTGGTCTTACCTTTTTTCTTTTTTTTAAATGTTATCTCTAGGAAATGATGGGTGCTTGCTAAACTTACTGTGGTAATCATTTCTTGATGTATGTGAATCAAATTATTATGCTGTGCAATTGAAACTTATAGAGTGCTGTATGTCAATTATATCTCAATAAAACTAGGAGAAAAAACTGATTTGAAATCCACAAAATTAGGACATATACCAGGAAAGGGGATTATTTTAAATCAATTCAAATTCACATCAGATTCAGTTAATATTCTTAATGAAATTTTTTATCTTAGACATCCTTTTCACGAAGGACTGTGTAAGAATTATGAACATGGAATCTGTAAAATAAAGGGTTATTTCTTAAACTTCAACTTGCACATAAATCACAAGGAATCTTTTAAAAATGCACTGAAATCGAAACTGTGATAAAAAGTCTTCCGACAAACAAAAGCCTAGGGCCAGATGGCTTCACAGGCAAATTCTATCAAACATTTAGAAAAGAGCTAATGCCTATTGTTCACAAACTCTTCCAAAAACTGCAGAGGGAGGAACACTCCCAAACTCATTCCACCAGGCCACTATAACCCTGTTACCAATACCAGACAAACCTATCACAAAAAAGGAAAATTACAGGCCAATATCACTGATAAATATAGATGCAAAAATCATCAACAAAATAATAGCAAACAGAATCCCAGAAACAGAACAAGAAACAAAAGGAATCAAGATTGGAAAGGAATAAGTAAAACTGCCAGTTTGCATGTGACATGATACTATACATAGAAAATCCTAAAGATACCACCAGAAAATTACTAGAGCTAAACAATGAACTTAGTAATGTCACAGGATGCAAAATTAATACACAAAAATCCCTTTTATTCCTATACACTAACAACAAAAAATCAGAAGAGAAATTAAGGAAAGAATCCCACTCACCACTGCAACAACAACAACAAAAATAAAATGCCTAAGAAAACCTACCTAAGGAAATAAAAAACCTGCAGGCAGAAAACTATAAGACACTAATGCTAGAAATCAAAGACAACACAAACAGATGGAGAGATATATCATGCTCTTGGATTGGAAAAATCAATATTGTGAAAATGACTATACTACCCAAAGCAATCTATAGATTCAATGCAATCCCTATCAAATTACTGATGCATTTTTCACAGAACTAGAACAAAAAATTTTATAATCTGTATGCAAACACAAAAGACCCTGTAATAGTCAAAGAAATCTTAAGAAAGAAAAACGGAGTTGGAGGAGTCAACCTTCCTGACTTCAGATTATACTACAAAGCTATAGTAATCAAGACAGTATGGTATTGGTACAAAAACAGAAATATAGATCAATGGAACAAGATAGAAAGCCCAGAGAAAAACCATACACCTATGTGCATTTATCTTTAATAAAGGAGGTAAGAATATACAACAGAGGAAAAAAAAGTGTCTTTAATAAGTGGTGCTGGGAAAACTGGACAGCTACATTTAAAAGAGGCTTCCCTGGTGGCTCAGATAGCAAAGAATCCACCTGCATTGCAGGAGACCTGGGTTCAATTCCTCGGTGGGGAAGATCCCCTAGAGAAGGGAATGGCTACCCACTCCAGAATTCTGGCCTGGGGAATTAAAAAAATGAGATTAGAACACTTGCTAACAGCATACACAAAAATAAACTCAAAATGGATTAAACACCTAAACGTAAGGCCAGAAACTATAAAACTCTTAGAGGAAAACATAGAACACTCTTTGATATAAGTTGCAGAAATATCCTCTTTGATCCACCTCCTAGAGTAATGGAAATAACAAATATCAACAAATAGGACCTAATAAACTTAAAAGTTTTCGCACAGCAAAGGAAACTGTAAATGAGATGAAAAGACAACCCTCAAAATGGGAGGAAATAATTGTAAACAAAGCAACTGACAAAAGATTAACCTCCAAAATATATAAGCAGCTCATACAGCTCAATATCAGAAAAACAAACAACCCAATCAAATACTGGGCAGATGACCCAAACAGACATTTTCCACAGAAAACATACAGATGGCCAATAAACACATGAAAAGCTCAACCTTGCTCATTATTGGAGAAATGCAAATTAAAACTACAATGAGATATCACCTCACACCAGTCAGAATGGCCATTATCAAAAATTCTACAAACAACAGACGTTGGGGAGGATATGGAGAAAAGGGAATCCTCTTGCACTGTTGCTGAGAATGTAAACTGATATAGTCACTATGGAGATTTCTTTAAAAACTAGGAATAAAACTACCATGCATGCATGCTAAGTTGCTTCAGTCATGTCCAACTCTTTGCGACCCTAGGGACTGTAGTCTGCCAGGCTCCTGTGCCCATGGGATTCTCCAGGCAAGAAGACTGGAGTGGGATCTTCCTGACTCAGGGATCAAACCCCAGTCTCTTGTGTCTTCCGCATTGGCAGGCAGGTTCTTCACCACCAGCACCACTTGGGAAGCCCTAAAACTACCATATGACCCAGCAATTCCACGACTGAGCATATAGCTGAGAAAACCGTAATTCAAAAAGACATATGTACCCCAGCGTTAACCATAGCACTATTTACGACAGCCAGGACACGGACGCAACCTAGAAGTCCACTGACAGATGAACAGATGAGGAAGCTGTGGTACGTATATACAGTGGTATATTCCTCAGCCATCAATAGGAACGGTTTTGAGTTAGCCGAACAGAGGTAGACAAACCTAGAGCCTATTGTACAGAGTGAAGTAAGTCAGGAAGAGAAAAACAAATATATGGAATCTAGAAAAATGGTACTGATGAACCTGTTTGCAGGGCAGGAATAGAGACACAGGCATAGAGAACAGATTTGTGGGCCCAGCGGGAGAAGAAGAGGGTGGAACAAACTAAGAGAGTAGCACTGACATATATCTGGAGAAGGAAATGGCAACCCACTCCAGTATTCTTGCTTGGAGAATTCCACAGACAGAGGAGCCTGGCAGGCCATGGTCCATAGGGTCATAGAGTCAGACACGACTGAAGTGACTAAGCATGCACTGACATGTATCCACTACCATACATAAAACAGATGACTAGCGGAAGCAGCTGCATAGCACAGGGAACTCCACTCGGTGCTCTGCAATGACCTGGAGGGGTAGGATGGGGGATGTGTGAAGGAAGGGGTGGGAGGCAGGTTCAAGAGGGACGGGACATATGTATACTTATGGCTGATTCACACTGCTGTATGGCAGAAACCAATAAAACATTGTAAAGCAATTATCCTCCAAATAAAAATAAAGTAAAAAAAAAAAGAAAGAAACCACCTGCCAATTTGTTCCCTATTGCACAGTGTAAGCCTAACAGGTCAGAATTAAATACAGAGGGACCACATAAGACAGATGCCAGGATACAGGCTCCCTGAATGAGTCTGGGAAAATTCTACTTTCCACTGTACACAGGACTCCAGAGAATGAAAGACAACATCCGGGCCTTTTAGACTGGATTTGAACTTTCCTATTGAACAAATGTGGCTCACACCACTTGCTGACTACAAACTCTATCCCAAATGAGGCTACTGGTATTTAGAGAAATTTAAATGTCTTTTTTTTAACTTGACAGAAATCATATACTTGATCTTTTTTAAAAATGTCAATTTCAGCATTGAAAGAGTAGAAAGTAAGTAATTCATGATAATGTCAAGTCTCAGCTACAAACACGGCCTCCAGCAAAGTGGATGCATTTCCACAGTCTGATAAGCTGCCCCTGAGATGTCCTCTGAGCGGGTTTCCTCTGAAACAGGGACCACCACCCCCCGACGGCCCATCTGACAGGACCTTTGGAAGGAGCCTCACATTGACAACAGTCAGTTCTCTCTCCTCAGACACACTGCTTGGCCCCTACATCTTTTATTTTTATCTCTTTAAAGTTTTAGCCTTTCCCCAATATCACTGCATCCCTCTCCACTGTCCCTCAGGAAACAGCGTTTCTCAGTGTCTTTAGATGGTACTCTGCCAATTGTTTCTCTGGATTCTCGCCGCCAAACGCCACCTGACCTATGATCAGTCTCTCTGAGGTCTGTCTCCTGCTTTATTCTCTGCAGCTCTTCTCTGTGTTCTAACCTAATGTCCACAGCCTTTGGAAGGGCCCCACATGTTGACCATGTGGGCAGCTCATGGTTCCGAGTCCTGTGCCTTCCACCTCCTGGGCATCTCTACTTGGGAGTGTCCCTCCTCCTCCAACTCCACAGGACCAAATTCCAACCCATTCATTCAACAAAACTAAGGACTCTGTGGCAGGTCCCATGTTTAAGAACTTATGCTGGTATGGCAAAACCAATACAATGTTGTACAGTAAAGTAAAATAAATAATTTAAATAAAAAAATAAAGTCAATTAATGTGATACATCATATTAATGGATTAAATAAAAAATGGATTAAAAAAAAACATATGGTAATACTATTGATTCCAAAAGGCCATTGACAAAACACTATATCCTTTCATGATAAAAATAACTGACAAAGTAGGAATCGAAGGTAACTCTTCCAGCCTGATAAAGTACATCTGTAAAATACACACCTCTAAATCACACCTAATAGTGAAAGACTTAAAACTTTACCCCTAAAGTCATGCACAAGAGAAATATGTCTGCTCTTTTCACTCCTGTTGAGCACTGTTATAGAGACTCTAACCAAGGCAATTAGAAGAAAAAAAGGGGAGGGCACACACACACATCCTATCAGAACTAATAAATGAATTCAGCAAGGTTGTAGGTATGAGATCAATATATGACAATCAGTCGTATTTCTGTACACTAACAAACAATCCAAAATGAAATGTTTAAAGTCTCATTTGCAACAGCATCAAAAAGAATAAAATACAATACTTTAGAATAATCTTAACAAAAGAATTGCAAGACGTGCATACCAAAAAGCACACACACACAAAAAAAAAGAACTTATGCTGCCAAGTCCTCTTCAGCTTGGAACAACAGAAGCTCTGTATTTCAGCTGGGTCTATGGCTGGCCGCCGACAGAGCATTTTTCACAGCCTACTTCACACTGAGGTGTGGCCATCAGACCATGTTACAGGTGATGGAGTGCAGGGAGCTATAAGTCAAGTCGCTCAGTCATGTCTGACTCTTTGCGACCCCATGGGCTCCTCCATCCATGGGATTTTCCAGGCAAGAGTACCGGAGTGGGTTGCCATTTCCTTCTCCAATAAAGCACAGTGAAGCACAGACGCAGAAAGGACTCTTGTCTCCGCTTCCTCGTCCCTTCTCTTGGGCTTAAAGGCAGAGTTAAGGAACTGAGCCACCCAGCCATAAAAAGCCCTGGGGATACTGAGACAACAAGAGCTAGAAAATGAATGACAATCTAGTGGAATGGAGCCACCTACCTCCCAGACACTCACATGCCTAGACACTTGTCTGAAAGAGTAACATTAACTTGCCACCCTTTGTAAGTCACAGGAGAGGCAGCCAGACCAATACTGTAAGTCCTACACCCACTACGCAAAGGCATCCTGTAGGCACGGGGGGATTCATGACCAAGAAGGTGGAAAAAGTAAGCAACCCCTGTGCATCCGGAGACCACCACCATCCTTGGTGGAGACCTGGACTCAGTTCTGGATCTGATCACACAATGAGGCTCCTGTATTCCCTCAGTTTCCCTTCCTCTCTTTCTCTCTGTCCTCCAGGGAAGGTTCTTATCTCTTCCAAACAGTACAAGAGGCTTCTGCCCCCAGGACCCCACTCCTACTCCTGGACTCACACCCTGTAAATGCTCCTTTGTTGTTCCTCCTTCACAAACACTGAATAGCTCCTTGCTTTTCTGTTCTGTTTCCCACTGTCAATAGCACTGACTCTGCTCTCTAGACAAGAGTGTCCCAGCATCACCCCCCACCGCGACACACGTCTCAAGACTGACTTAAGGCCCTCTTCCTACAGTCATCAGACCATACACTCTCCTCCCATCATATACAAACTTTGAAATAATGGTCAGGGTAACTCTCACTGAAACACAAGCACAGCTGGACAGAGACTCTCACGTCATGTACCCCAGCCCGCGACTCAAGACGGGTATGTGAAAGCTTCAGCAAATGTCTACCGAATATGAACCTTGCTATGACCAACCTAGAGAGCATAATAAAAAGCAGAGACATTACTTTGCCAACAAAGGCCCATCTAGTCAAAGCTATGGTTTTTCCAGTAGTCAAGTATGGCTGTGAGAGTTGGACCATAAAGAAAGGTGAGCACCTAAGAATTGATGCTTTTGAACTGTGGTGTTGGAGAAAACTCTTGAGAGTCCCTTGGACTGCAAGGAGATCAAACCAGTCCATCCTAAAGGAGATCAGTCCTGAACATTCATTGGAAGGACTGATGCTGAAGCTGAAACTCTGGCCACCTGATGTGAAGAACTGACTCACTGGAAACGATACTGATGCTGGGAAAGATTGAAGGCAGCAGAAGGGGAGGACAGAGGATGAGATGGTTGGATGGGATCACCGACTCAATGGACAAGAGTTTGAGCAAGCTCCGGGAGTTGCTGACAGACAGGGAAGCCTGGCGTGCTGCAGTCCATGGGGTTACAAAGAGTAGGAAACGACTGAGTGACTGAACTGAACTAAACCACCATGCTCTCTCGGAAGCCCCCCAACCTCAACAAACAACTCCCACCCTTGGTAGACACCAGAGTCACCTCAGTAGCTTCCTAAACAAAGGTTCTTACTTTGCACTCTGAAAATCATCTTTTCTCTAGGATGGAGCCTGGAATGTACATTTAACAAAAAAAACTCCACAGCTAATGCCAATGCTCATATAGGAATCATTGAAAAGTAAGTACAGTTGCCTCTGAACGACATGGGTTGGCATATGGGTGTTTTTTCAACAGTAAATCCAACAGCTCCGCAGGACCCAGTTGAATCCAGGGGCACAGATGGCTGATTCTAAGTTACACCTGGATTTTCAACTACTTAGAAGTTGGCACCCCCAACCTCTGCTTTACGGGTCAACTGTATTCAAATAACAATTGAGCTATGATCTTACAACTAAACTCGAGTCAAACACTGAAAAGAATTTATACAACTTGCCTCAGAGTCATGTCAAGACACAGTTGAAAGCTGATGGGGACTCCACCTATTATTTAAGTAGCCAAAAACAACACATAATTATCTCATTAGTCAATCATGGAGTCTGCCGTTGATGCAGTGAAATATGCATTTTACCTATGTCATGTGAAAAGTGACATAAGAAAGCTGATGCCTCAAAGGCTCCACGTTAATTATCCAATACACAGACAGCCTGTACTTCCTCACAATCTGGAACACACTAGAGACAGAAACTACCTAACTAGCTCGTGGTCTAAATGCAGTTAGGACCAGGGCTTTGCTTCCTAATTCCCGGTCATGGAGAGTGCAGGGCTTTCTTCTCAGTTGCTGGCATGGCCCTGCTGAAAACCGAATACTGGCTCAGATGGATGCATGGTCAGAGCCAACGAGGCAGACTCTCCCGTGAGGAAGGGAGAAGATGGACTAGAGGGAAATTCCAGAGCAGAGTCACAGAACACAAACACTGCTGTTCTCACCCCATGTCAGGACACAAGAGGGATGCCAAGAGCTGGAGAAGCCAAGCAAAAAGTGGCCCTGAACCCGCAAACAGCAAGTGATGAGAGGACACGGGCAGACATGAAACAGTGAAGCTGAACTAAGCCAGAGGTGTAGGCTAGAGGGAGATGTGGGGAGGGGACAATCCCCACACTCAGGTTTTCTAGCGCATTGGCCTGCGTTTCGGTAGGAAGTCTGTACTTCAGTCCATGTTTCCGACTAAATTAGCAGCCATGTAACCGCACAATTTCTTCAGCCAATGGATCTCAATTGTCCTACCTGTAAAGTATATAGTCTATATGCAACATTCCCATTGTTTGAGACAATCAGATATGGAATGTGAACTATTTTTAAAGTATAAGACATCTTGCAAATGCACGGCGCTAGTGTTAACTTACTAATTTAAAAACAAGCAATTATATTATCCCCGGGGATAAGTGGGGACGTCGCTGCGCCCGCGTCCCCGCACCTCCGCGGGGAGGCCACTTTGAGGGTTTCGTCCCCTACGCGGCCCCAGCTCACTTCCGAGCCCGGCCGCCGCCACGCCGGCCGTTCCTTACCCGCAAGTACAAATCTGACACAGACACCATGTCCTCATGCTCCCGGCTCCTCGGCTCCTACAAACTCGCAGCTTCCGCCGTTCCACCGCGCCCTCCGTAGTCAAGGCAACCGGGGGAGCCCAGGCGACGCACGCGGCGCCGGCTTCCGGAGGCGACAGAGACGCGCGCGGGTCAAAGGTCGTGCGTCGCTAGCCCCGCCCCCGGCGCGCGGGCATTTGGGAGACACCTAGTTGTGGGCGCCTGCGAGTTGCGTGGTGTGGCCGGCGCCCGGGGGCGAGCGGGACTGGTTGGGCGGCGGGAGCCGGTGAGTGCGGGCCCGCAGGGCACTGGGCGTCCTCCTCGCAGCTCCAGGCGGTGCCGGGGCGCCGCGGCGGCGAACCCGGGCTGGGAGCGGCTGCCGCCGAGCTTAAGTGTCCGCTCGCGCCCGACTGCTTTTCAGTGTGGACCCGGAATCCTCAAAAGAAGAAGGGAGTGGTGAAGAGGGGAAGGTGGAGATGAGGGTTTATTTTTTCTTTTCCCCAATGTGGGAAGAAATGAAAGACGTTCGTTGTACTTGCTCAGCAAACAAGCACGTGACCCAAGTCTTTATTCGGGCTTCGTAGCAGTCATCAAGCTGAATGTTTCCCCTCCAGTGAAAGCAAGCGGGAGTGGCAGGAGGAGGGACTTGGAAAAAGATCGAGGAGCGGAAGGAGGTGTCAGCATCTTCTCTCCTGCTTACGACCGTTGCGATACGTCATCACTGACCTGGAGAAATTCACCCCAGCCGAGAGTACAGGGCAGAGTTCCCGATGTCACTGGGCACCCAGCCCTAAGGAGCTCTGTGATTCATCGCAGATCCGGAAGGATGGCTAAAATCCACAGTCGTAGTACAGTAGTTGCTGAAGTGCTCACATTGGACTTATGTCTGGGTGGGTATCTGACTTTAATAAGCGGTTCGTTGAATTTTTACTTGAAGAAACTTGAGATATCTTGTCAGTTCCCAGTATTAAAAACCCTTTTTTATTGTCCCGATCTTTAGTCATTTGTAATACGTCTTTAATTTTTAGTCACAGGAAATAAGTGACCGTGGTGCTCAATAGTTTGTATAAGATGATTCAGGTCCAAAAAAACACTGCTAACATTCGGGATATCTGTAATTTGGCTCACGTAGACCATGGTAAGCTGCTGCTGCTGCTAAGTCGCTTCAGTCGTGTCCGACTCTGTGCGTAGGAGCCCTTTCTAAATAGCTTGTTTTCAGTAATTAAGGGGGTGTGTCTCCACACGTGTCATTGGAGTGATGCTAAGGTGCAAGTCTTATTTCTTTTAAAAGTTTGATGTGGTAGAACACGGCCAACTAGGGATTGGTGTTCTTCTAGATAGTATACAGTGTTGGTTTTTAAATGAGAAGTTGAGTTTTTGTTAAACTATCAAGTATTTTTGAAATGGCTTTCTAATATAACACGTCTGTAGTCTTAATATTCTCAGAACCTGTGTTCTAAGTTCAGGGTTCTTTGCGCTCAGATGGTAGAAATTTATGAACAGGGCACCCCCTCAACTGTAGAGGTGATTTGGGGGTTGAGACAACACAAAGTGAGACAAGCACAAAGTAGATGATAAGGGTTGAGAGAGCTGGAGAGTCAGGAAGCTAGGAATGGGTTAAGAAAAGGCTTTATAGCATAATTAGTATTAGAGATGAACCTGAAGGGTGATTCAAGATGGCAGATGGGGACACTCATTTCAAGTGGGAATAGTGTCAGAAGGGGAGAAAGAAATGTATGTGACCAGAGGCTGGGACACAAGAGGGCAAGGTGGGCTGATCCATGGTGCTTAGCTCCCAACAAACATTGCTTTCATGCCACAGCATTGCCTCCTGCTAAGCCTGCTCTTGGTTTCAAACTGCTTTTTGTTCACCCAGTCACAGCAAAATGATAGGAGGTGGGAGTGTAAAATAAAACCTATATACCATCCTGAAAGTGAGGGAGGAGGAGACAAAAGTGAAGAGATAGGCTATGCTGTATCTTAAAGACCCCTTCCTGCCAGCAAGGCGCTAGGATAAGGGTGGTTGTTTAGTCGCTCAGCCGTATCTGACTCAGCAACCCCTGGACTGTAGCCCGCCAGACTCCTCTGTTCTTGGGATTCTCCAGGCAGTAATACTGAAGTAGATTGCCATTTCCTTCTCCAGAGGATCTTCCTCACCCCCCAGGGATTGAACTCACATCTCCTGCATTGGCAGGCAGTCTTTACCACTGAACCATGAGGGAAGCCCCTGTATAAAGTATGCCTCAATAAAAAAAAAAAAGTTATTGGACAGCTTTTAAAGTAAGGTTGATCCACAGGGTTGGAGATACAGATTATAGCACTGTAGAGTGCTAGAATCTTTGCCCTTCCAGACAGTGCACTGTTCAAAAGTCTAGTTAAAATGCTCATTGTGTCTTCTTTCACATACTGTAGGTAAATAGGAAATACTTGGTAAAGCAGTTCTTATGGTTAAATGTTAAATATGTGGATGCAATCTACCTACCTCCCCCTTTAAGAAAAGAAGTCTATTTAAATTAATATTGTTACTTGAACAGGAAAAACTACTTTGGCTGACTGTCTTATATCTAGCAATGGAATATTCTCCAGCCGCCTGGCAGGCAAGGTATGTTATTATATTTGATATATACTTGCATTTCAGTAAGTGTTAGCAAATCTACAATGTGATGAAGCATTTGTTGTGTTCATAAAGATCCCAAAAGTTTAGAGCATAGTTCATGCATCTAAGAGTCTGGCAGTTCATTTAGCAAAATAAAATAGATTGTTGAGAAAAAATTATTTCTGTATTGCTTTTATATTAGTTTATATTAATATTTTATAAGTGCAAGAATGAGTTTTTGCAGCAGGTCAGATGATAACCTGGCACGATTGTGACAGATTTCACAGGTGGAATAGATACTTCACAGCAGGAAATAATGTGGATAAAATGGATAAAGTCTAATTTGTGGGTTGCACTTGATTTGAGTGGAACATCTGCCTAGCAATTACTGAGAAAGAAAACTGTACTGGTACAAAAAACTGTATCAGATTATGACGATCTTGAGGGCTAACCTGAGTACCAAAAGAAGGCTTCTGAAGTATGAGGGTCGTGAGGAAAATCGTGTTTTAGGAAATGAAATGAAAGAGACCTTTGTTTCTTGCTGTGAATTGAAAGGACTTAGAATGATTTATTTGTAGTAGAAAAATAAAGATATTCCTTCCTTCAGTGAATTTAAGATATAGTCAGCAGGATTTATCCAGTGATTGGTAATACAGAGAAGAGGAGATGGAGAAGCAAAATTGAATTTGAAAAGTAGACCTGAGATACTAAAGGAAGAATGGGGCCTTTGAGGCAGGTTGGGTCCCCAGGAAATTGGCCCAGGATACTGTCTAGGGGAGGCTTAAAAAACTGGGGGGACTAAAGTAATAAAATGCTTTTATTTTTCCTACTTGAGAAGTTAGAACGAGTACAATAACTCTACTGTAAGTAGATGAAATAATAAAGCATAAATTAATAAGAGTAAATCCTAATGTAAACTATAGACCTTAATTGATAGTAATGTATTGATAGTGGTTCATTGATTGTAACATGTACCACCCTGCACACAATGTAAGATGTAAATAACAGGGAGGGAACTGTGTGTAGAAGTACTTAGGAACCTCTTTACTTTCCAGTTATTCTAGAAATTTAAAATTGCTCTAAAAAGAAAGTCTGTTAATTTAAAAAGAATTACTAGCAATGTAGACATTGTATGATTATCTTGCATTACAACTGATAAATATCTAGAAACTGATCAAGGAAAAAGGAAAGGAGAAAGAAATACATAATACTAGGCAAGAAAAATGCTGCAGAGATTTAAAAAGTAATAATAGTGGGACCTAATGAACAACTTCACAGCAATAATAAGCCTAAAAATTTTAATATTTAAAACAAAAGTCCACATCAGTTCGTTTTAATGTTAAGGTTGCGTTTTTGCAGTTGAGGTACATGGACAGCAGAGAAGACAAACAGGTCCGAGGGATCACTATGAAATCCAGTGCCATCTCCCTGCATTATGCGGAAGGTACATCGGTCTGCGTTTTACAGAACAGTGGTTTCGTATCTTTTGTGTCCTCGTTTCTCTTTCCAAATCAGTTTCACGCCTCAGGGTTTTTTGCTTTACCTTCCAAAAACTTCGTTCTGGCCTTTCCAGATTATCTATTTTCAGATCAGAGTCAGGCTGTCCAGACTTGGGTACAGATGGGGACCTCTGACTGGCTTGAGGGCAGAAGCACTTGCAGTTCACACCTGCCCCCATCCACCCAGGTGCTTGTGGCGATATCTTCTCTGGGAAGGTCTGGAGTCACAGGACCCTGGCTCAGTCTTATCGTCCCATTTCCTCGCTGGATCCTCGCTTTGTCTTCTGGCTTGCCTGTTCAGCTCTGGAGTCTTATTTACTTGGCTCTGCATTGCCATGGTCACTGTAGCTTTTATCTGCAGATAGGATGCCACTCTGACAGTAATACTTTTAGGGAGTTGTCCGACAGACATAGTCATACGAGCATGTGAGATATATGTTCATTGATATTCACCCTAATGTCTGTATCAGTGAAAAGAATGCCTTAGTGTCTGTCTTTGGAAAAGTTGAGTAGACTGACACATCCATGCTGTGAAGTGCTGTGCAGCTGTTCCAACAACTGTGTGATTATAGAGAAAAGATAAAGTCAGAGACAAAAAGCAAGTTGCAAAGTAAATACTTATAAGACACAAATGTGTTTTGATGATAAGAATATATTAAGTATGTAAATGAAGGTGTCTGGAAGGCTGTATACCAAAACCTTAACCATAATTATCAGGGGCTGGATTATATGAAAACTCACAGTTTTCAAAATATTTATTTTGTACTATTTGAAAATTTTACACAGCATGTGAATTTTGATAAGTAGAATAAAGTAATAAAGATGTATTTCATTTCCCTGACGGCCTGGCCTGTGGTTTATCCTTCAGTGTCATGTCTCTGACACTAGCACCAAGGGTTGTGCTGTGTGGGGCCTGACTCTTCTCTTTGAGGTCAGTCTTTAAAACGGTTTTGAAGCTCTTAGGTACATGAAATCCCAATGTATTTAAAGTAATGCCTTAATTTTTAAAAAACTACCTCTCATATTTTAAAGAGTATATGCTAATTCTGTGATCCAGCAAATGGCTCTGTGGTCAGTTTTTTTCCTATCTCTCTTTATTTTTATGAACTTGAAGAGTTTAGAAGTTCATGGACTATTCTTTAAGTAGTCTCAAAAGGCCTATTGTCACTTCTACTCTGTAGCCATTCTTTATACCTGTGAACAAATAATTGCTATCACAGAACTTCTCAAATGAAGGTTTCATTCTATTCATCTTTCTACAAATTTTTTTAAAATTTACGAGTTTTATTTGTGTTGTAGAAAATTTACAGTAAAACACAAGATTGAAATAAAAATTGCTCTAGTTTTACCCCTAGTTATTCTGTTTTTTCACATTGAATCCTGTCATAACTGTGCATGTGTATGTGTGTATTTGCAAGCTGTGAGGTAGGTATCTAACTTAAATCCGCGCCCTCCTCCCCTGCCCAAAGAGTTAACTACTTATTCCAACAGGAGTTTCACTTGATTATTCAGTACTGTATCATTAGTTCTTGGTGTGGTGCTGGCGTCAGCACCTCTACATGAATGAGGCAGTCTGGATGGGACTGTTGTGAGCCAGAGAGTAAACTCGATCCACCCCTGAAACACCCCTCTACCCGGATGGTGGCTAGTGGTTTTTAGCTCCAACTGACAGATGCCCTGTGTTTTTCTGTTTTGTTTTGTTTTGTTTCCAAGAAAAGGCATCAAGATTTTTGGTAAACTAATCTAGTTTTTAAAAAAACTGGCAATTATTAGAAAATGGTAAAGTACAGTATAGAGCAAACTGTAGTGGGCTTTCACTAACAGCCTTTCAGCTTGTACTTCAGGCATATGTGCTAGCTGACAGCCTGGTTCAGGGGGTGTTTACCCAAGAGGCAGCCATACTGTAGCTTAGATGTGCTCCGAATGTGGAGACCAAGGATGTGGAGGCTGTCTGCAGACAGGTCCACTTGTAAGTTCACCCCTCTGTAAACACCTCCAGGAAGTGAAAGTGTTAGTCGCTAAGTTGTGTCTGACTCCTTGTGACCCCATGGACTGTAGCCTGCCAGGCCCCTCTGTTCATGGGAATTCTGCAGGCAAGAATACTGCAGTGGGTTGCCATTTCTTCCTCTAGGGGATCTTCCTTACCTGGGGATCAAACCTGGGTCTCCCACATTGCAGGCAGATTCTTTACCATCTGTGCCACCAGGCGAACACCTCCATAGGGGTCTGCGGTTATGGGCGAGTAGAGGGTCTCTGCTCTGTGGCCCTCTGGTCTTCATCTCAAAGCCTGGGCCCTGGGGACACTGACTCACGCCATCCAGATGCAGACGAGGCCAGCACATACCAGGAGCTACTGTCACTTCCAGACACATATGCATTCACTTGTGTTTCTGATCACTGTCCTTTTCCCTTGGGACCAGGCTTGGAGGATGGGGTTCCATTGTGCCTAGTTTGACTAAAGGTCAGATTTTTTTCCTCTAAAGATAATGAATGCTTTACTTTGTGAAGCATTCAGATGATGCAAGATCTGAGAAGATGGGTGCACCAGGGTTTGATTGTGAGCTGTATGTCTCATCTGCGTGATTTTGCTTAACCCTCATGGCAATCCTGGGAAATGGAGATACTCCTCATTTTACATGTGTGCAAAGCGGAGTTCAGAGAGATTAAGAGACCTTCCCAGAGACAGAGTAGTTAGCATGTGGCAGTAGTCGTGCATAATGAATGCGTGCTCAGTCATGTCCGACTCTCTGTGATCCCATGGATTGTAACACTCCAGGCTCCTCTGTCCATGGGATTTTCCAAGAAAGAATAATGGATTGGGTAGCCATTTCCTACTTCAGGGGTCCTGGGAACCAAATAACTATTAATACATTTCCAACCTGTTTATTTGGACCAGGAGTCTCTCAAAAGTCATTCAGTCCAGGCCACCACTGATTCCCCCTTCAGTGAAATTCTCTGCTGTCCACCAGGGGTTGCTCTGGCCCCTTAAGGGCATCTCTCGTGGCATCACCCCCATCTCTGTTGTCTTTGGTCACTGCCCAAAATGGAGGTCACGTGATCTGGCCTCTCAGTCATCTTGTCCCCGTGTTTCTCACACCTGCGCTCAAGCCCTCACTATTCGCTTCCTGCCCACACCTTTCTCTGAAAACTTCCCAAGGTAAACTTGTGTCCCTCCATCCTCAGTTTTCCCTCCTCCCCCTGCCTGGCTGTTTTCTAGTCATTGCTCTCTTGTCCTTCTTTTGAGTGAGTGCTGTTTATTCTGTCGTACTCTGTCTGTCCCTGGGTGAGAACATGGGATCACCCTTCTCCTTGTGCCCTGGTTCTGGTTCAGTTTAGTTCTTCCACTGTTGCTTTAAAACTCCATGTCCTTCGAGACTCTTAGTGTCTATCTAGTTATTCTCCGCTCCTTCTCACCACCTCAGCTTCCAGTTACAGTCCCCGGTCGCCATTTATTAGTGACTTTGGCAACTGGTTCATCATTTTCCTTTTTACTCAAATCCACCAAGGTAGCTTTTCCTGTGTCTGAAAAATGACCTCTTCCAACAGCTTGAGCTTGGCTTCTCAACAGTAGTGATGTGTACCCCTCTACTTCACCCACCCACTAGCATGGCTGCTTTCTGCATTTTAATATCACCCCTTACGGGTCCTCTAATATTTCCCATCTAAATACTCCCTTCTCCATGATCTTTACTTTTCCAGCTCTCTCACCTGTGTAACGAGGGACGCACTTGACTTCAGGAAGACCTTCAGTCTCTTGCACCCCACTGGCATCCTTCATTTCATCTCTGCCTCCTGCTATCCAGACTTGTCTTTTCCTGACAGTCTCGCTGAGGCCCTCAGTGTATCTGCTGTCTTGGCCTCCTGTCCTCCCAGTAAAACTCTAACCCTTGGTAGAGCTGACTCCACATATCTTCCTCATACCCTTGGGCTGGGCTAGTCGTTGGCTACTGGCAGACTTCCGTGTGTCCTCTGTCAGACCCTGCTCATTCTCTCCCACTGGAGCTCTCTTAAACCCTCTTTTCTCTTCGAGTCCACCTCTCAGTCCCTCTCCCACAAACTCAGCAGACATTTGTCCATTCTATTTTACAGAGAAAAGGAAAATTCTCTCAGCTGTTTGCTACTACCCCTCACAGTGTAATATAGTTAGTATCTTTGCTTGCCTGCTGTCACTGTGAAAGGCTTGTGCTCTGGACTTACTTCCTGTGTCCTGGTGCTGTCAACTTTTAAGCATGTTCAAGCCTCTCATCTTCAATTGTGTGTATTTGCGTGTAAGCCTCAGACAAAAGTGTACCACTATTCCTCTTTCAGTGACTGACAGCAGGCCCTGTGCTTTACGATGATGGCACATATTAGCAGTGTGAAATTGAGTGAAACATAGTTGGTCCTTGATCTCTGACTTTCTGTCTAGGGTCATATGAACATAGAGAATTTCCAAGTAGATTGTAGAGGCTTAGGACATTTACATGGGTTCCAGGCAGTGAACATCAGCCTTTTCTCGCTCCAGGGTTTCTGATTCTGATTCTGAGCCACATGAACAGACAAGTGTTGTTTCCCCAGTTGCAAAGTCTAGAGGCACCTGGGACCTTTACAGGAAGTGACTAAGCTGATAGATAGACCTGGGTACGTTTCTGACTTGTGACTGCTTTTGTGACCTTGGGTAAATGTCCTCACTTTTGGGAGCTTTAGCATGAAAGCTAAAATGAAATGAAGGGTTGGGCTATGAAAATGCTGAATGATTTCGAGAACCTCCCAGCTTCTGTTTTATGTGACAGAGCTTTTCTTTAGTCATTTCTTAGAAGCTCTCCTGCTCTCAATTGCCTGAGGAGGAGGGTTGCATACCTGCACTACTCAATATGTGTTTTCAAATCTCATTTCAGGTGATGAGGAGTACCTGATTAACCTAATAGACTCTCCAGGCCACGTGGGTTTCTCCTCAGAAGTGTCCACGGCTGTTCACATCTGTGACGGGTGCATCGTCATAGTAGACGCTGTGGAAGGCATCTGCCCGCAGGTAGCCTGGAAATGTTTAACTAGTTAGAGAAGGCAGGGGGAGAGGAGGCACTGACCATCAATGATGATGTGGCACTTTAGACATTTCTGTGACATCAGAAAGCTAGTTTTCCATTTCACGTTCCATAGTGTTCCCAGTCTGTGGTGGAGTTAAGTCACCCGAGTTCTGAAGGGATGTTAGAGAGAATGACTTTAAGGTACTTTGACATGTCTGTGGTATTCTCTGGGAGATGGACTCAGTGGAAATGAGGCATGTAGGGGGGCCTGGGGGCTTTCCTGCAGTGAAAGAGTCTCTCAACTGTGAGGGGTTGTTGACAGGGAAATTCTGAGCTGCTTCTCCCCTACGTGGGAGAGTCTCTTCTGTTAGTTACTCAGTCTGTGGGCCCCCTCACCCTTACACACACACTCTCTCCCTTCCTCCCCTCTCTTCCTCTTCCAGATTCTTAATCTGCACTTTCTTACCTTTCCCACCAAAGTTCAAATAGTTCTCCCTAAGGCCAGAGTAAACATACAGCTCTTGTCAGCATGAAACTCAGAGTGGCTTTCTAATCTGTTTTTAAAATAATTTTTCTTTGAAAGCTTATGGTTTTTCTTTAAAAATGTTGTCACCTTTGTGTCCTACTTCTTATCATACCATCGTTTGTTTTAATGATTTTTAAAAGGAAGAGTAAAATGCTTACATTTCAGGCATACCTCGGAGATATTTCAGGTTTGGTCCTGAGCCACTGCGGTAAAGTGAATGTTGCAGTAAAGCAGGTCACGTGAATTTTTTTGGTTCCCCAGTGAACCAAGTTATGTTTATACTATACTGAAGTCTCTTAAGTATGCCATAGCATTAAGTCTACAAAAATGTACATACCTTGATTAAAACAATACTCTATTGCCAAAAAATACTTAATCATTTCTGACCCTTCATTGAGTTGTAATAGTAACATCAAAGATCACTGATGGCAGATCACAACAACTGTATTAATTATGAAAACTGTAAAGTATCATGAGAATTACGGAAATCTGACAGAACAACAAAAAGTGAACAAATGCTATTGGAACACCAATAGACTTGCTTGATGCAGAGTTGCCCAAACCTTCAGTTTGTTTAAAAAAAAAAAAAGGAAAAACAACATCTATGATGCACAGTAAAGCAGAGCACAATGAAATGAGGTTTTCTTGTAGAAATGGAGAAAATCTGATCATTCCAGGAAGACGTGCTGTACTTATTCTGTAACTTCTCTGACTGACTGTAAGCACACAGTTCCTGCATCTAGAGAAGCAAAACCTTAGTCTATGTAGTGTGCTGGGTGTCCTGACAAGTTAAGTTAAATTAACAAACGTGACTTCAAAGTAGCTAAATAGTGGTTAATGCTAAGAAGTGGTTTATGATCAGGAAAGTGTACACAAGGAGCTTCTGGGGACATACTCTGTTTTTCCACCTGTGTGTTACAGCATGAGTGGGTTTTTTTTTTTTTTTTAATGATCATTCAACAAACTGTGTGTGTTCTTGTGTGTGTTTAATTTCACAAAACTCTTACTATCTTATACACAATTTTTTACTTTATCCTTCTTAAATAAATTGTCTGTTCCATAAAGGCAAGAACAATTTCCTGCCTGCAGTTCTTTGCTTCTGTGTTATATATTTCTGACTGTCTAATGAATACCTGTGTCTGATTGGCATGGTCTGAGTTGTATGTGATAAAGGAGCATGAAAATAAGCTACTTATTAATCAGGATTTTCTAATGTGCTTTAATTTAAATCATGAGCTTTACATTTTCTTTTCAGTTTTAATCAGACACAGGCAGTTCTGCAGCAAGCCTGGCTCGAAAACATCCGTCTGGTTTTAGTGATCAGTAAGATAGATCGCTTGATAGTGGAACTGAAATTGACCCCACAGGAGGCCTATTCTCACCTCAAGAATTTATTAGAACAGGCATTTTATCCTTTATTTCAGTACTTTAAAAACTGTGGCTCAAAGGAGAGTTGTAAGGAAGTTGCTAGGTTGAGTATGAGGCTTTGCTGCAGAAAGTCGACTTAAATGTGTTGGAGTCATCATACTGCAGCAGAGGCAATAGAGCTAGCATCATCTCAGGAGTCGCCTCCATCTCCTGGGGGCATCCTGTAATAGAAAACTTGGACAGTAGTTCTCAATGTTTTCTTGTTTAAAGTCTTGTGGTTGGGTTTTTAAGTGAAGCCAATATTAGGAACTCTTTGGGTTTTTATGTATTTATTTTTTTTTTACTCATCAGTTTTTTTTTTTTTTCATTTATTTTTATTAGTTGGAGGCTAATTACTTTACAATATTGTAGTTGTTTTTTGTCATACATTGACATGAATTAGCCATGGATTTACATGTATTCCCCATCCCGATGGGTTTTTTTATTACCTGTATTTGGGTGAAATTTTACCAGAGCTTTCATTCATTTATTTACTCAGCAGACATTACCATAATGTATGTTGAATAAATGAGTTCTTGAAGGTTTACATCATGCTAAGAATTGTGAATATAAACACAGACAGGTCAGAGTCCCTATCTTCAAAGATCTCACAGTGGGGTAGGAGAGAAAAACACGTAAAAGATGTTTGGGGAACAATAAGACAAACCCTAAATGTGATTTGAGAACATAAATGAGGCCTGCCTCACCCAGAATGGGTCAGTAGGAAGGGGAGAGTTAGGGAGAGTCTTATAATAGGAGTCTTGAGATGGAAGAAAGGTAATGTGTTCCAGGGGAGAGTCACGGCCAAGGCCTTCAAGACAGAAGAAATAAGATATACAGAGTCATTATAGAAAGGAAAGAAAAACACAGTGCAAGTTCCATTCAAAGAATGTAAATTATTGGTTACAAGTGAAGAACTAGATCAAGGACAGTAGTGATAAGAGATGGGAATAGAAAGGAATAGTTTAGATTCTGGTGAATCCTGTATGCCATGCTTGGAGGTTTGAAATGTCTTTTTCAAGACAGTGGGGCACCATTGATGAGGCCACGTTGAGAATGTTTGTTTGCTACAGGAAGGAAATGATAAAGGTAGAGCAGTGAGAAAGTCTGGGTCAGTGGATCCAGCTCCCTAAAGAGACAGTCAGGCACGGTACAGGTGGAATGCTCCTGCCCTGCCACGGAAGGAGGAGAACCAGCAGTGTTTGTAGAGATGGACTTAAAGTTGGATGATGGGGAGCCTGCAGGATCTTTGAACAGTAGATTCCGTTTTCTCTCTGAGGTAGGAAATAAGACTGGTCACCTACGCCAGAACTGTAGTGTAACATCACAGCTGGGCTATTAACATTGATATAATCCATCACCACAGAGCACCTTCGCGTTGCACTAACATAGCAACACCTACTTCCGTCCCAGTCACAGCTCCTCCTTAACGACTAACTGTCCTGCATTTCTATAACTTATCACTTCAAGAATGTTATAGAAATGCACTTGAACAACATAGAATGTTATCTAGATTGGATTTTTTTCAGCATCATTTTCTGGAGACTTATCTAAATTGTTGCATGCATCACTGGGTGTTTTCTTTTCATTGTCTAGTCCTATTCCATAGTATTGGTTGTACCACAGTTTGTTTAAATATTTACCCATTGAAGGACATCTGGGTTTTTTCTGGTTTGGGGCTACTCTGAGTAAAACTGCTATAAGCATTCATGTGTAGGTGTTTATGTGGACATAAGTTTTCATTTCTCTGGGATGAATGCCTGGAAGTGCATTTGCTGAGTCCTAGGGTTGTTATATGTTTGATTTTTAAAGAAACCTTCAAATTCTTCCAGAGTAGGTGTACCACATTCCCACCAGCAATGTGTGGTGACCCATTTCTCCACATCTTAACCCTCATTTGGTATCATCAGTATTTCTGTTTTTTCTTTTTTAGCCATTCTGCTAGGTATATACTGATGTGCTTTTATGGTTTTAATATGCATTGTCCTAACAGCTTCTGAGGTTGAACCTTTTTATGAGCTGATTTGTTATCTATGTATCCTCTTGGGTGAAATGTCTTTTCATGTTCTTTGCCCACTTTGTTTTTGTTCAGGTATAATTGACATATACCATTATATTGATTACAAGTATACAACGTACTCTATCTTTGTACATATTGTGTAAATATTTGTTTATATTTGTATATAGATGATCACTACAGTAAGTAATTTCCATCACACTACATAGTTCGAAAATTTGTGTGTGTGTGTGTGTGATGAGAATTTTTAACTTTGACTCTTAAGAACTTTTAGTTACACAATGCAATGTTACTAACTTTACTTACCATGCTATATACATTGCATCCTATGACTTATTTTATACCTGGAAGTTTGTACCGTTTGACCCCCTTCAATCATTTTGCCAACCCTCTACTCCTTGCCTCTAGCAACCACCAGTCTGTTCTCTGTATCTGTAAGATGCTTGCTTTTTGGTTTTGTTTTTTAAAGCTTCTACATGTGCAAGTGAGATCATGCAGTATTTGTTCTTATCTTTCTCCATCTGATGTATCTCCTAATGCTCTCGAGGTCTATCCATGTTGTTGCACATGACAAGTTTGCGTTCTTTTTTATGGCTGAATACTATTCATGTGTGTGTGCGCACGCGCACACCACGTCATCTTTATCCTTTCATCTGTGAATGGACACTTATGTTGTTTCCATACCTTGGCTATTGTCAGTAATGCTGCAGTGAAGATGATGTGATGATTTCTTAAACATTACCCAGCCACTGAGTGGCAGAGCTGTTGTTGAGTTTAAAAGACTGCCTGGCACTGAAATTCATGCTTCCTTACCATGGTACTTCTGTGGGATCGTCACTGTGGAATATTGGCACCCTTGTTTCCTCTCATTGCCCTTCTGGGTATGTACATGCTCAGGCCAAGTAGGAGTGATAGCAGTTTTGAATGTGTGGGTAATTGATTACATTTCTAACCACAACCATTGCTTACCCGTGGAATCAGAAAATTCAAAGAATTTTTTTACCTTGAGGAAAAATGCCTTCAACTTGGATAAACAGTTGTGGGATATAATGAAATTTACTTTAGTTGTGGGCTTAACCTTTCATACAGTTTGTGGGGATAATAGAACCAGGAATAAGGGACCAGGCGAAACCAACCTTGGTTATTTCCCATCTCCCTTTTTACAGGAACTTACTCTTCAACTTCATTTTGACTGAACACATTTGCCTGGGGTGGCATGATAAATTATAATACTGTAATTTTTGTGTGTTAGTTTGTCATAAATTATAGATTCCTTGGTTTGCTATAAAGATCATATCAGACTTAAATACATTCAGATAATGGATTATAGTGAAAATGGAAGTTAACAAACCTGAACATTTGTAGTTTTCATATGTAGTTGTACAGTTTTCATATGTAGTTATCAACTTTCTGGTCCTCAGTTTCTTAATTTGAAAAATAATAATGTAGGTCTAAGATAAAGTCTAAGAGTTTCTTTGAGCTAGAACGTTCAGTGATTCCTTCAGTTACAGAAGCGAGTCAGACCTATTGATTTCTTACTTTGTAAGCATTTTGTTAGTGAGCCACAAGGTGGGGGCTTCTCCTTTTCTAGTACTTATTTTCATAAGTAATTGAATGTTCTATGTGAATTTTAGTCTAAATCTCACGAATTAGGGGGAGTTGATCATGGAAGACGGAATGGGGAGAGATTTGAATGAATGAAATCAGGGGAACTGCAGTATCCTTCACAACTTTGAACGTTTTTCACTTACTTTCAGTCAGTAGATCAATTCCCCTGTATTAGACAATGTCATCTTTGGAGATCTGCTAGTGCCTGTTCTCAGCTATTTGACATGTTAACTTATGGGAAAAGGGTGTTGGAAATGAAAACACTGGAGACCCTTTCCTTCCAATTTTCCTCTAAAATGTCAGTGACTAGGGAACTCCACGTGTCACAAAACGTGGAAATGAGCACATTTCAGAATTTAGAAAATGTTTCTATGAACTCTCATGTAGTGGGACAGGATTAAGAAGTGTAACTAGTGGCCGTATGGCCTGAATTTGTCCTGTTAATAGTTGTTACTCCAGGAGAATCTGCTCTGAAAAAGCAGCAACACAATGGCTTGGTTAGGTGGCAACAACGATCTGTTAATAGTTTCTAGTTTAGGTAAACAGCTGAGGCCCAACCCTATTCAACAGGGACAGGAAAGAGAAGATGATGAAAAGCACTTCCTAGTAGTTCTTCATGCCACAGCATCTTAGAATCCTGCAATTAATATTAGCCCGTTGGGTACCTCGGACTCAAAAGCGTATGTGGCCCAGTAATTTCATATGTGGCCATATCCTCATTCAGGAGGACTGGC
Organism: Cervus elaphus; assembly: GCF_910594005.1. Taxonomy (NCBI): domain Eukaryota; kingdom Metazoa; phylum Chordata; class Mammalia; order Artiodactyla; family Cervidae; genus Cervus; species Cervus elaphus. Next base: position 11,169,804 of record NC_057829.1, read on the forward strand.
CAAAGATTGATGGGTCAGTGAAGTCCTGGAAAACATGTTCTGCAGATCTTTTCTGAGAATCCTGTTTGAAGTCACTCAGTAGAGGAAGTGAATTAAAACAGAACTCAAGAATGGAGAAGTCCTGCTAGAAGCTTCATTATAACTAATGACAGATAAAGGAATAAAAGCACCGAGCAATAGTGGAGAAAGGTTTGATGTTGATAAGCAACTTTTGTGGTAAATGGGATGAAAAAGAAGGTAAAGGATGAAGAGCAAGATTTTCAAAGATTTATAAGTGTCTTTATGTGTAGGTATGTGTATAGAAATGACAGACTAGAAAAGGGTGGAGACAGTGACCTATAAGCAGATGGGCAAGTGCTTTAATTTATGATTCTATAGCAGTTTTAGTGTTTGCGAGAGTTTGTTTACCACTTTGTGAGTTAAAAATAGAACACATATCTGACATGTTGTAAAAGATAACAGAAAATATAATAGTCTGGAAAGCACAAATCAACATTAAAAAAAAAATCCTAGAAGCATGAATAGAATGTGCCTGATCAGAACAGTAAGTGACATTAAGTATTTGTACCCCTTGTTGAGGAGATACTGTTTTTTTAAAAAAAGGAAATTTCATTAGGAAAAAAAATTCATGAGTGAGCAAGCAACAACATACATAAATTATATATAAATTATGTATTGTTATATACATGAGCTGTGCACTCGTGTCCGACTCTTTGCGACCCCATGGACTGTAGCCCGCCAGGCTCCTCTGTCCAGGGGATTCTCCAGGCAAGAATAGTGGAGTGGGTTGCCATTCCCTTCTCCAGAGGATCTTCCCAACCCAAGGATCGAGCCTGTGTCTCCTGCATTGCAGGCGGATTCTTTACCATCTTAGCCACCAGTGATGCCCCGTTATATACATGTTGTGTATACAAATTTATTTATAATCTTATATAAAAAGTTTTGTATGAAACAGTATAACATGTAAATGTATAAACTTATTTACATATAGCATAATAATATAGTTTATATTTTAATATCACTATGCTACTGCTGCTAAGTCACTTCAGTCGTGTCCGACTCTGTGTGACCCCATCCCTGTGATTCTCCAGGCAAGAACACTGGAGTGGGTTGCCATTTCCTTCTCCAATGCATAAAAGTGAAAAGTGAAAGTGAAGTCACTCAGTCATGTCTGACTCTTCGCAACCCCATGGACTGCAGCCTACCAGGCTCCTCCATCCATGGGATTTTCCAGGCAAGCGTACTGGAGTGGGTTGCCATTGCCTTCTCCATAATATCACTATAAACTTATATAAATAAATATAAAATATATAAAACTTGACATAGAAAAGTTATAAATAATGTAATAGAAACTAAACTGTTAGAAAAAATTTTTAAGACCTCTACTAAGTTAATGTCTTTTGGATCAAATGGGAAATGAAGCTTTAAATAGTGAATTACTTTGCATGGGATGGACCCTGGAGGCCAGCTCTTTCAGAACGTTGATGGCTTATAACCATGTGATATGAATTTTGCTTCCTGATTGGGTACGTTTCTCTCCTGTGACTCTCAGTGAGAGGGGGCACTGGGATTTTATCTTCAGTAGTTTCTGTAGTGTCTCTTTTTGCTTCTAAGTTGCTGCCTGGTGCTGTTCATATTTCTGGTTCCAACCATAATTATCAACTTCCACTTCTCCAGCTTTTTATTGCTCCCAATCATAAGAGAATGTCAGCCAATTGGACTTGGTTATAGTTAACCCTTGGATGCTTTGGAAAATACAGCAGGTGTCTTGTAAGTTACTAGTACTTTGAGAGTTGAACTCAAAGCTTAGATTGTGTAGGAACATACTGTTCCCTGCAAAAAGTATTTTTTTGGGGGGTCCTTTATCCAGACACTGCCGATAGTGTAATATACAGCATCCTTATTTGTCTGGTGACTGCTCCCATTTGGCTGGGGTTTGCAGTAGAGCAGACTTGCTGCTAACTGGTTTCTCTAAGGGCTGGAGAGAGCTAAGTAAGTGTATATGTATTTCCTGTTTAATCTCAGATGCTACAAAGCCTTTTTTGGCAGGTTCTGACTGTAGAGTTTATTTACTTCATGAGCAATAGGAACTTACAGTGAAGGACTGAAACAGAGTTTATTGTTGGCACAGTTGCAGTGGACAGCTGGAACCTGTTTCCTTGGCCCGTGTTCCTCTTGTTTTACACTTGCAGAATTAAGAAAGGGATTGATAGCATGAATTCTCGTTCATATAAATGTAGGGAAAGTTGGACAGGAACACGGGCGAGACTGCTTGGCTTTGAATCCCAGCTTTACTTGTTACCTATGTGATATCTTGTGCTTCATTATGCTTTTCCCGCGAAAGGGGGGAGATAATTAGTACCTACCTTGTAAGAGAGTTGAAATGAATTCAGAGCACGTTGAACAGTACCTGGAACAGAAACACCCAAATGCTAGCTAGAGTCATACTTCATTCTGTTGTTATTAATAACGTGAACACTTGCTTTTCTTTCAGAATTGAGCACTTTGCCAAAATCTACAGTCAAAAAACTTGCATCAGAAAGGAAGTTCTTTTGGAAGCATTGTGGGGAGATTACTATATAAATATGAAGGCTAAGAAGATTGTGAAGGTAGATCAGGTACTGTGGACTATTGTGCCTGTTGATCGGTGGTCACATTCTTGCCCTGTGAAAACCTGCACTGTAACACACTTCTAATTTGCCTCAGTTTATGTGAGTCAGTTTATGGGAGATTTTCTACTGTATATACTTGGCTAAAGCTCATGTGTCTTATGTCCAAGTATTGCTTAAAGAGAGTGCTTTATCAGGATCAAAGGACTGTGTGGTGGTGGTGGTGGTGGTGGTGTTTTTCCTATTTACTGCTACTGCTAAGTCACTTCAGTCGTGTCCGACTCTGTGCGACCCCATCCCTGGGATTCTCCAAGCAAGAACACTGGAGTGGGTTGCCATTTCCTTCTCCAATGCATAAAAGTGAAAAATGAAAGTGAAGTTGCTCAGTTATGTCCGACTCTTCGAGACTCCATGGACTGCAGCCTACCAGGCTCCTCCGCCCATGGGATTTTCCAGGCAAGAGTACTGGAGTGGGGTGCCATCGCCTTCTCTGATTTAAGAGGAGCAGAAATCCCAGATCCTGGGCCAGTGAACTTGAAGACACATATTTTGCATCATGCATTTGTGTGTCCCCTTCCTAAAGAGACGTCTCTTGTAGACGTCACTGTGTGGCCTGTATTCCTAGCCTCAGCCAAGGCCTCCTCATTGAACACCAGTCACCTTGCATTGCTGATGGGTGAGGCAGGTGCTCCCTGGAGTTCTTCATTCTGTCGGTGGAGGTCTTGTAGGGCTGCTGAGTCACCTAGCCTCAAAGGAAGGATGCTTTTCTTGAAGACTTTTTTTTTAATGTAAAATTAAGGATTTTATAAATGTATTCTCATTGAAGAGCATGTATATTCCTTTTAGAAGGTATTCCTTAGTATAAAGCTACAGGAAAGAAAAAAAAATACCAGAGGCCAACACTGCTAATGGTGTGGTTTTCATTGCTTTCATTCTTTCTGTTTAGATAACATATATCCCTTGATTGAGATTACGCTGTTTATACAATGTAGCCGCTTTCCCACTTGACATCCTATTGCGACATCTTCCCTTGTCATTGAAAGTTCTTTATTAACAGTACAGTGTGTAGATTCCTTAACAAACTAGGAACAGATCTACCATATGACCGGGCAGCCCCACTCCTGGGCATATACCCTGAGAAAACCCTAAATGAAAATGACACAGATGCCCCAGTGTTCACAGCAGCACTAGATACAATAGCCCGGGTGTGGAAGCAACCTAGAAAGAAGTCCACTAATAGAGGAATGGATAAAGATGTGGTACATTTATACAATGGAATATTAGTCGTAAAAAAGAACAAATTGGAGTCAGTTCCAGTGAGGTTTGTGAACCTAGAGCCTATTAATACAGAGTGAAGTAAGAAAGAGAGTAGTATAGTATATTAATGCATATATATGGAATCTAGAAAAATGGTATTGATGAACCTATTTGCAGGGAAGGAATGGAGACACAGATGTAGAGAATGGACTTGTGGACACAGGGAGGGGGAGAAGGGATGAATGGAGAAAGTAGCATTGACACAACATTCTAAGAATTTTTTAAATAAATAAATAATCAATTTAAAAAGGAGCCAGTGGAGTGAAGTAACAAAGAGCATAGTTTGAGAATCTGATTCTCTTTGAGTCTCAGCTACACCGCTTTCTAGTTCTGTGACATTTATCTGTTTCTTTCCTCTGCAAATTGAAGATAGTAACATTTATCTCATGGAGTGATTATGATAATTATATGAAATATCCAAGAAAAGTCTTAAGAGCAATTCCTGTCATGTAATAAACACCCTGTTACATCATTATCATTCATGTAATCATTCTCGTAAGATTGAACACAGTTTTTATTTCTGTTTCTCAAATATTTTGATATTTTAAGTAAAGCTGTGATAGGCATCTTGATGCATACATTTTTAGGCCTTTACGATTTTTTTTTAACCAGTCATTCAAGCTGATGACTTAATTTCTCAATACCTTGCCAGTAGCTCTTGAGAAAGAGGGTTTCAGTTTATATTCCATCTCTTGTACCTATGAGAGTATCCATCTCAAAGTGCTCATGCTGTGATTTTGTATAGTTTGATAAGAGAAATAGTAGGGGTTTTGTTTTTTTTAATATCTTCTCTTTGAAGTTGAACAGTGTTCATATTTTAAGAACATCCTTTAGAACGAAGTCCATGGACATTTTAGAGTGGAGTTTTAGCTCTCAGCTTGGGTACCATGTGTTCTTTTGATGGCAGTGGGAGGGCAGCTGCAGGGATGTATCCACCTCCCCTGCTGCACCCCGAGTGGTTTCGTGTGTGGTGTCCATGGTTCGGAAAGAGATGAGTGAGTGTAACTGACTGTGGATTATTGGCTGTTTAAAGCATTCGTATAGCTACTTTCCTCTACTTTGTTGTTGAATAAGCATTTTCTAGTAGAAATGATGCATCGATAATAAAGCACATCAAGAATGAATACGTTAAAAAAAAAAAAGAATGAATACGTTAGATAGTGATGAAATATTCAGAAATTTTAAACCCATACATCCTTTTTTTTTTTTTTTACAGGCAAAAGGAAAGAAATCTTTATTTGTACAGTTGATCCTGGAAAATATATGGAGTTTGTATGAGGCTGTCTTGAAAAAGTAAGACTGTTATAAATTGTTTATCTCTGGGCAGTATAATTTGCAGTTTGATGAGTTACCCTTCTGAAAGCTAGGTAGACTGGGAAAGTGAAGAAAGCCTTTACAGAGGCTTTGATTACCGAGCTTGGAAACCATTTAAAGGAGTATATGTAACCCAATTACAGGGTGACGGAAGGGACAGAACAGAAATATTTTATAGAGTGCTGAGGCAAAGAGTGTATTGATGTCAGAGTTGGACTGTGAAGAAAGCTAAGCGCCAAAGAATTGATGCTTTTGAATTGTGGTGTTGGAGAAGACTCTTGAGAGTCCCTTGGACTGCAAGGAGATCCAACCAGTCCATCCTAAAGGAGATCAGTCCTGGGTGTTCATTAGAAGGACTCATGCTGAAGCTGAAACCCCAATACTTTGGCCACCTCTTGCGAAGAGTTGACTCATTGGAAAAGACCCTGATGCTGGGAGGGATTGAGGGCAGGAGGAGAAGGGGACGACAGAGGATGAGATGGCTGGATGGCATCACTGACTCGATGGACATGGGTTTGAATAAACTCCGGAGTTGGTGATGGACAGGGAGGCCTGGTGTGCTGCGATTCATGGGGTCACAAAGAGTCAGACACAACTGAGCAACTGAACTGAACTGAACTGAGGCAAAGAGATAAAAGGATGGGAAGAAACATCAGACTTTCATTTTTACAAACTCAGTTTAAAGTAAAATAGTAAATGTAGTAGAAAAGCTGCCTGATATTGAGGATCATTCAGGGGGTCACTTAGGGAAAAAACCTTGCCCGATAGAAGTGGAAAAGAAAGTTTGCTTTAGTAAATTTCCAAGTTGTTCCAGCAGTGGAATAATGATTTTTGGTTTTAGTATTTATTTATAAAATCGCTTTACCAGTTGACATAGCATGTTTAAGACGATTGTGGCATGGTGCTTCATGGGACTTTCAAGAGAGGTTCATTTGGAAGTTAAAAGTAGAGGTTAAGTAAAAGATTAAAGATCCAAGAGTAAAAAAATAATTATATGCAACAGTTTCATAACAGGAAAAAAAAATAAAAGTAGGCAGTTTTTCCCCTCCACGTTGCTAATGGGTCTTAAAGCAGCAAAGCTAACATCTTATGGAAACCACATTTCAAGGTCTATGGTTGTGATTGCTCTCAGTTTCTGTTTTTACAAAGATGCTAACGTCCATAAATAGCACGGAAGCATAAAGCAATTTCCTCTCCAAGTATTTTATGCAATTACTTTCTAGACTTTGTCAGCACTGAACAGCCAATGTATGCTATAAATTATTGTGGTCAAATACTCAGAAAGGCATTTGTTCCCTAAGCCTTCATTTATAAATATAATAGCATGTTATGTTGAAAACAAAATTTTTTTAAAGGAAGAATAAGTATTTTATTAATAAAAACTCATTGTTAGTATTAAAGGACTCTGAGTTCCCTGCACTCTCTCTTTTGAAATTTCCATTTTTTTCTCCTGATTTAAAAGCACGAAACATACTCATTATAAAAAATGTGGAAAATATAGGAAAGGACAAAGATGAATAAAATCACCTTTCATTCTAACAGCTGTTAGGATTTTGTTGTATATATTTCCAATATTCTTAGTAGTAGCATGTATATGTATCTTTTAAAAAGTGGTTACACTATATTTGGATAACTTTGTAAAGATTTAACAATATAAGGCATGTATTAGTATTATGTATTAGTTTTATATTATCACATTATAGTAATATTTAATGTCTTTAATATTTAATGTCTTGATAATATTGCATCATTTGGTGTGCTGTATTTTATTAACTAATTCTTTACTGCTGAACATTTAAGTTCATTAGTTTTTCTGAAGTTGCAAATAATGCCACTATGAAAATATGTTTGCAGATCCATCTTTGCTCATATTTGTGATTATTTTCTTTGAATACATTTCTAGGAAACTGTATTTGTTGAAGCAAAATCTTGGGGTCAAAAACTATGTGCAGTTGTTAAGACCTTTGATTTATGCTATCAAATTGCTTTTCATGGGACTTCCCTGGTGGTTCAGTGGCTAAGACTGTAAGCTCCCAATGCAGGGGTCCATGTTTGATCCCTGGTCAGGGAAATAGATCCCAAATGCCACAACTAAATATACTGCATGTCACAATGAAGCTTGTGTCACAACTAAGACTCGGCACAGCCAAATGAATAAATAAATTTTTTTTTAACTGCCTTTCAGAAAGGATCTATAAAAATGTCATCTTACTTTGCAGTAGTTGGCAGTATAAGATTTAAGGAAATCTTAGTAGTGAGAGATTCTTAAAAATACTTTAGGGCCATTTGTATTACTGCTTTTGTGTATGGTCTCTTTGAGGCCTTGCAAATTGAATAAAAGATTTTATTTTCATATTTTTGCCGATTTTTCAACTGAGAATTTCTCATTAACCTGTGTGTGCCTTTTATAGATAAAGAATATTAGTCTTTTGTCCTTAATATATTGAAAATGATTTCTCTGTTGTATCATTAATATTTTCATTTTATGTTTTTTTAATGAACTGATATTTAAAGTTTTCAAGTTACCTACTCTAGAAGTCTGTTTCTGTTTTTAAAATATTCATTTATTTATTTATTTCTCTGCATTGAGACTTAGCTGTGGCACACAGGTTCTTCCTTGCTGTTCATTGCCTCAAGTCATGTGGGGTCTTAGTTCCCCGACCAGGGATCAAACCGTGTCCCCTGCATTGCAAGGCCAATTCTTAACCACTGGACCACCAAGGAAGTCCCAGGGGGTTTCTTGAGAATCTCACAACTGTTGAATTTTGAAAATAAAAGGAAGATGTGACTCTAGAGAAAAGGAAAGAGCATCTTTAATAAGAGGAGTCAGGCAACAATGCGGTATGGAAGCTGTTGACTAGTCTGGTTCATTCCCTGTCTCACACCTTATGTCCTCCTGCTGTTCTTCAGCAAACAGTCGACCTTGGACAAAAATAAGTGAATGCAACGCAATAAGCAACTGGTGACGTGCTTTGGGTACAGAATGAGTACTCTAGAAGATGAACTAGGAAACACTCATGATTAAAAATAAATAGTATCTAAGGAGACCTAACAAACAAAAATATAGTTAATATTTCTCAGTAAGAACAGAAAAAATTCAACAACATATCAAATAAAACTTTTCTCACTCTTTCTCTTCAGGTTTTTGTAAATCTTGATGCTGCAGTTTGGGGCACTGATTAGACTATTATTACCCAGAGAAGGCAATGGCACCCCACTCCAGTACTCTTGCCTGGAAAAATCCCATGGACATAGGAGCCTGGTAGGCTGAGTCCGTGGGGTCGCTAAGACTCCAACACTACTGAGCGACTTCACTTTCACTTTTCACTTGCTTGCATCGGAGAAGGAAATAGCAACCCGCTCGACTGTACTTCCCTGGAGAATCGAAGGGAGTGTGGAGCTTGATGGCCTGCCGTCTATGGAGTGGGACAGACTCGAACATGACTTAAGCGACTTAGCAACAGCAGCAGCTGAGTATTACCAAAGAGAAATTGGGGTTAATCAGATTTTTAACACTTGTTTGTGTCTCACATTACTGCCGTGATAGGAACATGATATGTTCCTTATCCTAAAGTCTACATTTTCATATGGAAATGACGTAGATAATTTTTAACCTTCATAAGCATGTACATTTATTATGAAGGTTTTTTTATTCTACTGTGCTCTCCAGATTTTTGTTTTATTTTTCCGATTCCTTAGCTAAACTCACTTCTGAAATGTTAAAATGTTTACTTCTACTTCCTTTTTAAAAAAGTATAATTGCTTTCCAATGCAGTCACAGAAAAAAATCGTTTTGTTTTTTTGTTTTCTCTCCGATTACTAAAGCAAATTTTTAAAACCAAGATCCCCTCCCAACATCACCCCCTGCCAGAACCCGTCTGGCCCTCCCGCTAGAGGCGAAGACAGGGCGAAGACAGAGGCGAAGACAACCGGCCGCACCTCTCCAGGGACCGCGCGCTGTACCTGAGCCGGACGACCCGCCACCGGACTCCGGCCGGCCAGGGCCGGCAGCCCGGCGGCCGGCCGACGCCGCCCCGCCCCCGCTCACCATCCCCGTGCGTGCGTGCGGGGGCGGGACGGGCGCGGAGGTCTCGGCGCTCTCCCACCCCGGGCCTCTGCAGGCCCGCCCCCGCTGGGCGGCGCCCCCACCCCCAGCCCGTTCGCTGCACAGGGCCAGGTGGCCCCGGAGGTCTTTGGCTTCCGGGCCCGCCGCTGCCCGCCGCCCGCGGGCCTCTGAGCCTCCTCTGGGCCTCCTGCGCAGCCCAGCTGGAGCCCTGAGCGCCCATCCTGCCCGGCACCTGTCCGGTGCCCAAACCCACGGGGAGCCAGCAGCGCGGCCGACAGGAGCGCGTCAGCCCCGCCCCTTCGCCCTATCCAGGCCCCACTTGCCCCCACGCCGCCCGCCAAGCACAGGACCGTCCTGAGAGAGCAGACGGCCGACAGGCAGGCACACGGACAGACACACAAGACACTCGCCTCACGCACCCACGCCAAGTGAGACAAGCCGGCTGGCGCAAGCTCGTCAGCCAGAGCCAGGGCCCCAGCAACCTGTGAGAGGCCGGGGCCAGAGGAAGGGACTGGAGGCCGGGTGTCAGGAGACACAGAGGCAGAGAGAGACTGAGGTTCAGAGACAGACTCGAAGACAGGGAGAGGGAGATGCAGCCGGACAGACAGACGGGAGCGCGCGCACACGCAGACACACACACACACACACACACACACACACACAGAGGGAGACACAGCGACTGACGGACAGAAGACGGGAGGCAGACACGGGAGAGAGGATGGCATCCGATCCGAGACAGACACAATGGCACAGTCCCTGACCCACCTCAGAGAGAGGCCAGGCGGAAGAAGCAGCTTCCCCAAGGGAGGGGGCATCAGCCTTGGGCCCCGGGCCCCAGCTGCACGCGGTGCCCTGGGGCTGGCAGAGCCCCGTGGGATCCCCAAGACGTCTTGGCAGCCGAGGTCTCAAAGGTCCCCTTCGGCTTGGCTTCCTAATAAGGCAAGACCCAGCCCCCGCCCAAAGGCCAGAGCGTGAGTGTGTGAGAGTGTGTGTGTGAGAGTGTCAGGGGGCAAGGGTGTGGGCGGGCCGACTGGGGTCGGGGGTGGGGGGGCGGGGAGGGGGGGGGAGGCCGGGGCGGGATACCCAGAATGGAGGGGGAAGGGTGTGGAGCTGGGGGGTTGCATATCATGTGGGGTCCAAGCATACCGGACGGTCATCTTGTTTCTTGCAATCCGAATGCGGAGTGGCCCTCCGGCCTCTTGGAGGCAACCCAGGTCTGCGTTGGGAGTCGGGGCCCCGGTCATCCTCCCGCAGAGGGGCTATGGCCGTGGCGATCCAAAAGTTGGCACGCTGCTACCCGCCATGCCCGCTGACTGGCTGGCCGGCTGGCCAAAGGCCCTGTTGGCTGGAAGATAGGCTACGGCTTGAGGGCGTTCGGGTCATACCTGGTTTTATTCCGATGGTGTGCCTCATCCTAATGTTACTTGGTTGATGATAGGAGAATCTCTGAGTGACACTATTTCCTTGCTTTTCAATGGATCCCTTTTGTTGCAGAACCTTTCCCTTGAAAGTGAAGGAACCTATGTCTGCACAGGCACTAATGCTCTTGCAAAGGCAAAAGCAATTCCGTCCTCCACTAGCTTGGCAAGCACCAAGTCCTTCTTGTCTTCAAGTGCTTCCTATAATACGTGCAAAGGAGGACCCGGTTTTGTGGATTCTGGAGTCAAGGAGTTAACAAGTGGACGTTACATGGTTTTAAGCATTGCTGTCACTGCCCACTTACAAACCGCCTCTAAATTTAACCCTCTGTCTTACCTGTTCTTCTCTCAGAAGGCTGTGACTGCCTTGCTGCTGCTTGTCTGCCTAAGAACCCACAATGAGATATTAACTTTCTGCCCAGAATCAAGATCCTTCATACTCTGCCTCTGTGTGCATGCTTGTGTGCCACGTTGCTTCAGTCCTGCCTGCCTGACTGTTGTGACCCCATGGGCTGTAGCCCGCCAGGCTCCTCTTACTGTAGGAGCCTCCAGGCAAGCATGCTGAAGTAGGTTGTCATGTGGTCCTCCAGGGGATCTTCCCAACCCAGGTATCAAACCCACATCTCCTTCATTCCCTGCATGGGCAGACAGGTTCTTTACTGCTAGCACCACCTGGGAAGCGCATTCTGGCTCTACATCTCCTTAATTTATAACTAAACTCTGTTCTAGGCAACGCAGTTTCCCGCACTCTGATCCAACACCACACACACGCACACACACACAGAGGGAGACACAGCGACTGACGGACAGAAGACGGGAGGCAGGCACAGGAGCGAGGATGGCATCCGATCCGAGACAGACACAGTGGCACAGTCCCTGACCCACCTCAGAGAGAGGCCAGGCTGAAGAAGCAGCTTCCCCAAGGGAGGGGGCGTCAGCCTTGGGCCCCTGGGCCCCAGCTGCACGCGGTGCCCTGGGGCTGGCAGAGCCCCCCCCCCCCCCACCGGGGCGTCCCCAAGACGTCTTGGCAGCCGAGGTCTCAAAGGTCCCCTTCGGCTTGGCTTCCTAAGGCAAGACCCAGCCCCCGCCCAAAGGCCAGAGGGTGAGTGTGTGAGAGTGTGTGTGCGAGTGTGTCAGGGGGCAAGGGTGTGGGCGGGCCGACTGGGGTCCAGGGGGATACCCAGAATGGAGGGCCGAGGGTGTGGAGGCCGTGGGTTGGGAAGCCTGTGTGGTTCTCTTGCTGTTTCTCTCTCCCTCTTTCTCCATCTCCCTTACCTGTGGTTTCTGGCTCCTGACCTGTCTCGGCGGGGGTGTGGGTGTGTGTGTGTGGGGTGTGTGTGTGTGTGTGGGTGTGTGTGTGTGTGTGTGTGTGTGTGTGTGTGAGCCCGCGGGAGAGCACGCGCAGTCGCGTGCGAGGATGGCACTAGGGTTGCGGGTGGGGCTGGGGCGTGGGGCAGCCGCCCCACCCCCACCCCCCCAGGATTACCTGAGGCTTGCCTAGGGAGCCCCAGACGGAGACTGGAAGGTCATCTGGTTTTTTGGAAGCCGAAAGCGGAGGGGCTCTCGGGCCGCACGGAGGCAGCCCAGGTCTGTGGCGGGCGTCGGACCCCGCCCCCCAGGCCCGGGTCACCCACCCGCGGAGGGGCTGGGGCCGGGGGGATCCAAGAGATGGGACGCCCGCTGCTGCCTGCGAGGGCCGCCGGCTGGAAGGCAGGCGACCGACGGCTGTGAGCGCGGTGGGGTGCGAGGGGCCAGGGTTGGGGCGGGGGCTTGCGGTGCAGGCCACGCCAGGGGTGGGGCTGGGGGAGGTGTGGGGCGGGAGAGGGGGCGGGGGCTAAAGGAGAGGGGAGGCAAAAAGCCTACAGCACCCGGTATTCCCAGGCGGTCTCCCATCCAAGTACTAACCAGGCCCGACCCTGCTTAGCTTCCGAGATCAGACGAGATCGGGCGCGTTCAGGGTGGTATGGCCGTAGACGGAGGCGGCTGCCTCCAAGCGCCCTAAGAGCCCCGCGCCGCGCCGCGCCTCCCTTTCGCTGTGACCTGCCTGCCGGGCGGGCCAGCCGGCCGCACCTCTCCAGGGGCCGCGCGCTGTACCTGAGCCGGACGACCCGCCACCGGACTCCGGCCGGCCAGGGCCGGCAGCCCGGCGGCCGGCCGACGCCGCCCCGCCCCCGCTCACCATCCCCGTGCGTGCGTGCGTGCGGGGGCGGGACGGGCGCGGAGGTCTCGGCGCTCTCCCACCCCGGGCCTCTGCAGGCCCGCCCCCGCTGGGCGGCGCCCCCACCCCCAGCCCGTTCGCTGCACAGGGCCAGGTGGCCCCGGAGGTCTCTGGCTTCCGGGCCCGCCGCTGCCCGCCGCCCGCGGGCCTCTGAGCCTCCTCTGGGCCTCCTGCGCAGCCCAGCTGGAGCCCTGAGCGCCCATCCTGCCCGGCACCTGCCCGGTGCCCAAACCCACGGGGAGCCAGCAGCGCGGCCGACAGGAGCGCGTCAGCCCCGCCCCTTCGCCCTATCCAGGCCCCACTTGCCCCCACGCCGCCCGCCAAGCACAGGACCGTCCTGAGAGAGCAGACGGCCGACAGGCAGGCACACGGACAGACACACAAGACACTCGCCTCACGCACCCACGCCAAGTGAGACAAGCCGGCTGGCGCAAGCTCGTCAGCCAGAGCCAGGGCCCCAGCAACCTGTGAGAGGCCGGGGCCAGAGGAAGGGACTGGAGGCCGGGTGTCAGGAGACACAGAGGCAGAGAGAGACTGAGGTTCAGAGACAGACTCGAAGACAGGGAGAGGGAGATGCAGCCGGACAGACAGACGGGAGCGCGCGCGCACGCAGACACACACACACACACACACACACACACACACACACACAGGGAGACACAGCGACTGACGGACAGAAAACGGGAGGCAGACACGGGAGAGAGGATGGCATCCGATCCGAGACAGACACAATGGCACAGTCCCTGACCCACCTCAGAGAGAGGCCAGGCGGAAGAAGCAGCTTCCCCAAGGGAGGGGGCATCAGCCTTGGGCCCCGGGCCCCAGCTGCACGCGGTGCCCTGGGGCTGGCAGAGCCCCGTGGGATCCCCAAGACGTCTTGGCAGCCGAGGTCTCAAAGGTCCCCTTCGGCTTGGCTTCCTAATAAGGCAAGACCCAGCCCCCGCCCAAAGGCCAGAGCGTGAGTGTGTGAGAGTGTGTGTGTGTGAGTGTCAGGGGGCAAGGGTGTGGGCGGGCCGACTGGGGTCGGGGGTGGGGGGGTGGGGGGGCGGGGAGGGGGGGGGAGGCCGGGGCGGGATACCCAGAATGGAGGGGGAAGGGTGTGGAGCTGGGGGGTTGCATATCATGTGGGGTCCAAGCATACCGGACGGTCATCTTGTTTCTTGCAATCCGAATGCGGAGTGGCCCTCCGGCCTCTTGGAGGCAACCCAGGTCTGCGTTGGGAGTCGGGGCCCCGGTCATCCTCCCGCAGAGGGGCTATGGCCGTGGCGATCCAAAAGTTGGCACGCTGCTACCCGCCATGCCCGCTGACTGGCTGGCCGGCTGGCCAAAGGCCCTGTTGGCTGGAAGATAGGCTACGGCTTGAGGGCGTTCGGGTCATACCTGGTTTTATTCCGATGGTGTGCCTCATCCTAATGTTACTTGGTTGATGATAGGAGAATCTCTGAGTGACACTATTTCCTTGCTTTTCAATGGATCCCTTTTGTTGCAGAACCTTTCCCTTGAAAGTGAAGGAACCTATGTCTGCACAGGCACTAATGCTCTTGCAAAGGCAAAAGCAATTCCGTCCTCCACTAGCTTGGCAAGCACCAAGTCCTTCTTGTCTTCAAGTGCTTCCTATAATACGTGCAAAGGAGGACCCGGTTTTGTGGATTCTGGAGTCAAGGAGTTAACAAGTGGACGTTACATGGTTTTAAGCATTGCTGTCACTGCCCACTTACAAACCGCCTCTAAATTTAACCCTCTGTCTTACCTGTTCTTCTCTCAGAAGGCTGTGACTGCCTTGCTGCTGCTTGTCTGCCTAAGAACCCACAATGAGATATTAACTTTCTGCCCAGAATCAAGATCCTTCATACTCTGCCTCTGTGTGCATGCTTGTGTGCCACGTTGCTTCAGTCCTGCCTGCCTGACTGTTGTGACCCCATGGGCTGTAGCCCGCCAGGCTCCTCTTACTGTAGGAGCCTCCAGGCAAGCATGCTGAAGTAGGTTGTCATGTGGTCCTCCAGGGGATCTTCCCAACCCAGGTATCAAACCCACATCTCCTTCATTCCCTGCATGGGCAGACAGGTTCTTTACTGCTAGCACCACCTGGGAAGCGCATTCTGGCTCTACATCTCCTTAATTTATAACTAAACTCTGTTCTAGGCAACGCAGTTTCCCGCACTCTGATCCAACACCACACACACGCACACACACACAGAGGGAGACACAGCGACTGACGGACAGAAGACGGGAGGCAGGCACAGGAGCGAGGATGGCATCCGATCCGAGACAGACACAGTGGCACAGTCCCTGACCCACCTCAGAGAGAGGCCAGGCTGAAGAAGCAGCTTCCCCAAGGGAGGGGGCGTCAGCCTTGGGCCCCTGGGCCCCAGCTGCACGCGGTGCCCTGGGGCTGGCAGAGCCCCCCCCCCCCACCGTGGCGTCCCCAAGACGTCTTGGCAGCCGAGGTCTCAAAGGTCCCCTTCGGCTTGGCTTCCTAAGGCAAGACCCAGCCCCCGCCCAAAGGCCAGAGGGTGAGTGTGTGAGAGTGTGTGTGCGAGTGTGTCAGGGGGCAAGGGTGTGGGCGGGCCGACTGGGGTCCAGGGGGATACCCAGAATGGAGGGCCGAGGGTGTGGAGGCCGTGGGTTGGGAAGCCTGTGTGGTTCTCTTGCTGTTTCTCTCTCCCTCTTTCTCCATCTCCCTTACCTGTGGTTTCTGGCTCCTGACCTGTCTCGGCGGCGGGGTGGGTGTGTGTGTGGGGTGTGTGTGTGTGTGTGTGTGTGTGTGTGTGTGTGTGAGCCCGCGGGAGAGCACGCGCAGTCGCGTGCGAGGATGGCACTAGGGTTGCGGGTGGGGCTGGGGCGTGGGGCAGCCGCCCCACCCCCACCCCCCCAGGATTACCTGAGGCTTGCCTAGGGAGCCCCAGACGGAGACTGGAAGGTCATCTGGTTTTTTGGAAGCCGAAAGCGGAGGGGCTCTCGGGCCGCACGGAGGCAGCCCAGGTCTGTGGCGGGCGTCGGACCCCGCCCCCCAGGCCCGGGTCACCCACCCGCGGAGGGGCTGGGGCCGGGGGGATCCAAGAGATGGGACGCCCGCTGCTGCCTGCGAGGGCCGCCGGCTGGAAGGCAGGCGACCGACGGCTGTGAGCGCGGTGGGGTGCGAGGGGCCAGGGTTGGGGCGGGGGCTTGCGGTGCAGGCCACGCCAGGGGTGGGGCTGGGGGAGGTGTGGGGCGGGAGAGGGGGCGGGGGCTAAAGGAGAGGGGAGGCAAAAAGCCTACAGCACCCGGTATTCCCAGGCGGTCTCCCATCCAAGTACTAACCAGGCCCGACCCTGCTTAGCTTCCGAGATCAGACGAGATCGGGCGCGTTCAGGGTGGTATGGCCGTAGACGGAGGCGGCTGCCTCCAAGCGCCCTAAGAGCCCCGCGCCGCGCCGCGCCTCCCTTTCGCTGTGACCTGCCTGCCGGGCGGGCCAGCCGGCCGCACCTCTCCAGGGGCCGCGCGCTGTACCTGAGCCGGACGACCCGCCACCGGACTCCGGCCGGCCAGGGCCGGCAGCCCGGCGGCCGGCCGACGCCGCCCCGCCCCCGCTCACCATCCCCGTGCGTGCGTGCGTGCGGGGGCGGGACGGGCGCGGAGGTCTCGGCGCTCTCCCACCCCGGGCCTCTGCAGGCCCGCCCCCGCTGGGCGGCGCCCCCACCCCCAGCCCGTTCGCTGCACAGGGCCAGGTGGCCCCGGAGGTCTCTGGCTTCCGGGCCCGCCGCTGCCCGCCGCCCGCGGGCCTCTGAGCCTCCTCTGGGCCTCCTGCGCAGCCCAGCTGGAGCCCTGAGCGCCCATCCTGCCCGGCACCTGCCCGGTGCCCAAACCCACGGGGAGCCAGCAGCGCGGCCGACAGGAGCGCGTCAGCCCCGCCCCTTCGCCCTATCCAGGCCCCACTTGCCCCCACGCCGCCCGCCAAGCACAGGACCGTCCTGAGAGAGCAGACGGCCGACAGGCAGGCACACGGACAGACACACAAGACACTCGCCTCACGCACCCACGCCAAGTGAGACAAGCCGGCTGGCGCAAGCTCGTCAGCCAGAGCCAGGGCCCCAGCAACCTGTGAGAGGCCGGGGCCAGAGGAAGGGACTGGAGGCCGGGTGTCAGGAGACACAGAGGCAGAGAGAGACTGAGGTTCAGAGACAGACTCGAAGACAGGGAGAGGGAGATGCAGCCGGACAGACAGACGGGAGCGCGCGCGCACGCAGACACACACACACACACACACACACACACACACACAGAGGGAGACACAGCGACTGACGGACAGAAGACGGGAGGCAGACACGGGAGAGAGGATGGCATCCGATCCGAGACAGACACAATGGCACAGTCCCTGACCCACCTGAGAGAGAGGCCAGGCGGAAGAAGCAGCTTCCCCAAGGGAGGGGGCATCAGCCTTGGGCCCCGGGCCCCAGCTGCACGCGGTGCCCTGGGGCTGGCAGAGCCCCGTGGGATCCCCAAG
The DNA here is from genome assembly GCF_910594005.1 of Cervus elaphus. Taxonomy (NCBI): domain Eukaryota; kingdom Metazoa; phylum Chordata; class Mammalia; order Artiodactyla; family Cervidae; genus Cervus; species Cervus elaphus. Next base: position 11,187,229 of record NC_057829.1, read on the forward strand.
ACGTCTTGGCAGCCGAGGTCTCAAAGGTCCCCTTCGGCTTGGCTTCCTAATAAGGCAAGACCCAGCCCCCGCCCAAAGGCCAGAGCGTGAGTGTGTGAGAGTGTGTGTGTGAGAGTGTCAGGGGGCAAGGGTGTGGGCGGGCCGACTGGGGTCGGGGGTGGGGGGGGCGGGGAGGGGGGGGGAGGCCGGGGCGGGATACCCAGAATGGAGGGGGAAGGGTGTGGAGCTGGGGGGTTGCATATCATGTGGGGTCCAAGCATACCGGACGGTCATCTTGTTTCTTGCAATCCGAATGCGGAGTGGCCCTCCGGCCTCTTGGAGGCAACCCAGGTCTGCGTTGGGAGTCGGGGCCCCGGTCATCCTCCCGCAGAGGGGCTATGGCCGTGGCGATCCAAAAGTTGGCACGCTGCTACCCGCCATGCCCGCTGACTGGCTGGCCGGCTGGCCAAAGGCCCTGTTGGCTGGAAGATAGGCTACGGCTTGAGGGCGTTCGGGTCATACCTGGTTTTATTCCGATGGTGTGCCTCATCCTAATGTTACTTGGTTGATGATAGGAGAATCTCTGAGTGACACTATTTCCTTGCTTTTCAATGGATCCCTTTTGTTGCAGAACCTTTCCCTTGAAAGTGAAGGAACCTATGTCTGCACAGGCACTAATGCTCTTGCAAAGGCAAAAGCAATTCCGTCCTCCACTAGCTTGGCAAGCACCAAGTCCTTCTTGTCTTCAAGTGCTTCCTATAATACGTGCAAAGGAGGACCCGGTTTTGTGGATTCTGGAGTCAAGGAGTTAACAAGTGGACGTTACATGGTTTTAAGCATTGCTGTCACTGCCCACTTACAAACCGCCTCTAAATTTAACCCTCTGTCTTACCTGTTCTTCTCTCAGAAGGCTGTGACTGCCTTGCTGCTGCTTGTCTGCCTAAGAACCCACAATGAGATATTAACTTTCTGCCCAGAATCAAGATCCTTCATACTCTGCCTCTGTGTGCATGCTTGTTGCCACGTTGCTTCAGTCCTGCCTGCCTGACTGTTGTGACCCCATGGGCTGTAGCCCGCCAGGCTCCTCTTACTGTAGGAGCCTCCAGGCAAGCATGCTGAAGTAGGTTGTCATGTGGTCCTCCAGGGGATCTTCCCAACCCAGGTATCAAACCCACATCTCCTTCATTCCCTGCATGGGCAGACAGGTTCTTTACTGCTAGCACCACCTGGGAAGCGCATTCTGGCTCTACATCTCCTTAATTTATAACTAAACTCTGTTCTAGGCAACGCAGTTTCCCGCACTCTGATCCAACACCACACACACGCACACACACACAGAGGGAGACACAGCGACTGACGGACAGAAGACGGGAGGCAGGCACAGGAGCGAGGATGGCATCCGATCCGAGACAGACACAGTGGCACAGTCCCTGACCCACCTCAGAGAGAGGCCAGGCTGAAGAAGCAGCTTCCCCAAGGGAGGGGGCGTCAGCCTTGGGCCCCTGGGCCCCAGCTGCACGCGGTGCCCTGGGGCTGGCAGAGCCCCCCCCCCCCCCACCGTGGCGTCCCCAAGACGTCTTGGCAGCCGAGGTCTCAAAGGTCCCCTTCGGCTTGGCTTCCTAAGGCAAGACCCAGCCCCCGCCCAAAGGCCAGAGGGTGAGTGTGTGAGAGTGTGTGTGCGAGTGTGTCAGGGGGCAAGGGTGTGGGCGGGCCGACTGGGGTCCAGGGGGATACCCAGAATGGAGGGCCGAGGGTGTGGAGGCCGTGGGTTGGGAAGCCTGTGTGGTTCTCTTGCTGTTTCTCTCTCCCTCTTTCTCCATCTCCCTTACCTGTGGTTTCTGGCTCCTGACCTGTCTCGGCGGCGGGGTGGGTGTGTGTGTGGGGGGTGTGTGTGTGTGTGTGTGTGTGTGTGTGTGTGTGTGTGTGTGTGAGCCCGCGGGAGAGCACGCGCAGTCGCGTGCGAGGATGGCACTAGGGTTGCGGGTGGGGCTGGGGCGTGGGGCAGCCGCCCCCCCCCCCCCCCCCCAGGATTACCTGAGGCTTGCCTAGGGAGCCCCAGACGGAGACTGGAAGGTCATCTGGTTTTTTGGAAGCCGAAAGCGGAGGGGCTCTCGGGCCGCACGGAGGCAGCCCAGGTCTGTGGCGGGCGTCGGACCCCGCCCCCCAGGCCCGGGTCACCCACCCGCGGAGGGGCTGGGGCCGGGGGGATCCAAGAGATGGGACGCCCGCTGCTGCCTGCGAGGGCCGCCGGCTGGAAGGCAGGCGACCGACGGCTGTGAGCGCGGTGGGGTGCGAGGGGCCAGGGTTGGGGCGGGGGCTTGCGGTGCAGGCCACGCCAGGGGTGGGGCTGGGGGAGGTGTGGGGCGGGAGAGGGGGCGGGGGCTAAAGGAGAGGGGAGGCAAAAAGCCTACAGCACCCGGTATTCCCAGGCGGTCTCCCATCCAAGTACTAACCAGGCCCGACCCTGCTTAGCTTCCGAGATCAGACGAGATCGGGCGCGTTCAGGGTGGTATGGCCGTAGACGGAGGCGGCTGCCTCCAAGCGCCCTAAGAGCCCCGCGCCGCGCCGCGCCTCCCTTTCGCTGTGACCTGCCTGCCGGGCGGGCCAGCCGGCCGCACCTCTCCAGGGGCCGCGCGCTGTACCTGAGCCGGACGACCCGCCACCGGACTCCGGCCGGCCAGGGCCGGCAGCCCGGCGGCCGGCCGACGCCGCCCCGCCCCCGCTCACCATCCCCGTGCGTGCGTGCGTGCGGGGGCGGGACGGGCGCGGAGGTCTCGGCGCTCTCCCACCCCGGGCCTCTGCAGGCCCGCCCCCGCTGGGCGGCGCCCCCACCCCCAGCCCGTTCGCTGCACAGGGCCAGGTGGCCCCGGAGGTCTCTGGCTTCCGGGCCCGCCGCTGCCCGCCGCCCGCGGGCCTCTGAGCCTCCTCTGGGCCTCCTGCGCAGCCCAGCTGGAGCCCTGAGCGCCCATCCTGCCCGGCACCTGCCCGGTGCCCAAACCCACGGGGAGCCAGCAGCGCGGCCGACAGGAGCGCGTCAGCCCCGCCCCTTCGCCCTATCCAGGCCCCACTTGCCCCCACGCCGCCCGCCAAGCACAGGACCGTCCTGAGAGAGCAGACGGCCGACAGGCAGGCACACGGACAGACACACAAGACACTCGCCTCACGCACCCACGCCAAGTGAGACAAGCCGGCTGGCGCAAGCTCGTCAGCCAGAGCCAGGGCCCCAGCAACCTGTGAGAGGCCGGGGCCAGAGGAAGGGACTGGAGGCCGGGTGTCAGGAGACACAGAGGCAGAGAGAGACTGAGGTTCAGAGACAGACTCGAAGACAGGGAGAGGGAGATGCAGCCGGACAGACAGACGGGAGCGCGCGCGCACGCAGACACACACACACACACACACACACACACACACACACACAGGGAGACACAGCGACTGACGGACAGAAAACGGGAGGCAGACACGGGAGAGAGGATGGCATCCGATCCGAGACAGACACAATGGCACAGTCCCTGACCCACCTCAGAGAGAGGCCAGGCGGAAGAAGCAGCTTCCCCAAGGGAGGGGGCATCAGCCTTGGGCCCCGGGCCCCAGCTGCACGCGGTGCCCTGGGGCTGGCAGAGCCCCGTGGGATCCCCAAGACGTCTTGGCAGCCGAGGTCTCAAAGGTCCCCTTCGGCTTGGCTTCCTAATAAGGCAAGACCCAGCCCCCGCCCAAAGGCCAGAGCGTGAGTGTGTGAGAGTGTGTGTGTGTGAGTGTCAGGGGGCAAGGGTGTGGGCGGGCCGACTGGGGTCGGGGGTGGGGGGGTGGGGGGGCGGGGAGGGGGGGGGAGGCCGGGGCGGGATACCCAGAATGGAGGGGGAAGGGTGTGGAGCTGGGGGGTTGCATATCATGTGGGGTCCAAGCATACCGGACGGTCATCTTGTTTCTTGCAATCCGAATGCGGAGTGGCCCTCCGGCCTCTTGGAGGCAACCCAGGTCTGCGTTGGGAGTCGGGGCCCCGGTCATCCTCCCGCAGAGGGGCTATGGCCGTGGCGATCCAAAAGTTGGCACGCTGCTACCCGCCATGCCCGCTGACTGGCTGGCCGGCTGGCCAAAGGCCCTGTTGGCTGGAAGATAGGCTACGGCTTGAGGGCGTTCGGGTCATACCTGGTTTTATTCCGATGGTGTGCCTCATCCTAATGTTACTTGGTTGATGATAGGAGAATCTCTGAGTGACACTATTTCCTTGCTTTTCAATGGATCCCTTTTGTTGCAGAACCTTTCCCTTGAAAGTGAAGGAACCTATGTCTGCACAGGCACTAATGCTCTTGCAAAGGCAAAAGCAATTCCGTCCTCCACTAGCTTGGCAAGCACCAAGTCCTTCTTGTCTTCAAGTGCTTCCTATAATACGTGCAAAGGAGGACCCGGTTTTGTGGATTCTGGAGTCAAGGAGTTAACAAGTGGACGTTACATGGTTTTAAGCATTGCTGTCACTGCCCACTTACAAACCGCCTCTAAATTTAACCCTCTGTCTTACCTGTTCTTCTCTCAGAAGGCTGTGACTGCCTTGCTGCTGCTTGTCTGCCTAAGAACCCACAATGAGATATTAACTTTCTGCCCAGAATCAAGATCCTTCATACTCTGCCTCTGTGTGCATGCTTGTGTGCCACGTTGCTTCAGTCCTGCCTGCCTGACTGTTGTGACCCCATGGGCTGTAGCCCGCCAGGCTCCTCTTACTGTAGGAGCCTCCAGGCAAGCATGCTGAAGTAGGTTGTCATGTGGTCCTCCAGGGGATCTTCCCAACCCAGGTATCAAACCCACATCTCCTTCATTCCCTGCATGGGCAGACAGGTTCTTTACTGCTAGCACCACCTGGGAAGCGCATTCTGGCTCTACATCTCCTTAATTTATAACTAAACTCTGTTCTAGGCAACGCAGTTTCCCGCACTCTGATCCAACACCACACACACGCACACACACACAGAGGGAGACACAGCGACTGACGGACAGAAGACGGGAGGCAGGCACAGGAGCGAGGATGGCATCCGATCCGAGACAGACACAGTGGCACAGTCCCTGACCCACCTCAGAGAGAGGCCAGGCTGAAGAAGCAGCTTCCCCAAGGGAGGGGGCGTCAGCCTTGGGCCCCTGGGCCCCAGCTGCACGCGGTGCCCTGGGGCTGGCAGAGCCCCCCCCCCCCACCGTGGCGTCCCCAAGACGTCTTGGCAGCCGAGGTCTCAAAGGTCCCCTTCGGCTTGGCTTCCTAAGGCAAGACCCAGCCCCCGCCCAAAGGCCAGAGGGTGAGTGTGTGAGA